>NC_071997.2:16871730-17174760 GCF_028885655.2 Pongo abelii | reverse complement strand
TGCTTCTGTCTAATTTTTATGTGAAGATATTTCCTTTTCCACCAAAGGGCTCAAAGTGCTCCAAATATCCACTTGCAGATTCTAAAAAAACAGTGTTTCAAAACTGCTCAATAAATAGAAATGGTCAACACTTTGAGATGAATGCACACAAGAAAAAGAAGTTTCCCAGACTGCTTCTGTCTGATCTTTATATGAAGATATTTCCTTTTTCAGCATTGACCTCAGAGATCTTCAAATATCCATTTGCAGATTCTTCAAATAGACTGTTTAAAAACTGCTCAATCAAAAGAAAGGTTCGACTCTGTGAGATGAAGGCAAATATCACATAGATGTTTGTCCGAATGCTTTTGTCTAGTTTTTATGTGAAGATATTTCCGTTTCCAACATAGGTCTGAAAGCTCTCCAAATATCCACTTGCAGATTGTACAAAAAGGATGTTTCAAAAATGCTGAATAAAAATAAATTTTCAAGTTGGTGAGATGAATGCACACATCAAAAAGAAGTTTCTCAGAATGCTTCTGTCCAGTTTTTATGTGAAGATATTTCTTTTTCCACCTTAGGCCACAAAGTGCTCCTCATATCCACTTGCAGAGTCTACAAAAAATGTGTTTCAAAACTGCTCAAACAAAAGAAAGTTTCAACTCTTTGAGTTGAAATCAGACATCACAAAGTAGTTTCTCAGAATGCTTCTGTCTTGTTTTTATGAGAAGACTTTTCCTTTTCCACAATAGTCTGTAAAGTGCTCCAAATATCCACCTGCAGATTCTACAAAAGGAGTGATTCAAAACTGCTCAATCAAAAGCAAGATTCAACTCTGAGAGATGAATGCACACATAGCAAAGTAGTTTCTCAGAATGATTCTGTCTAGTTTATTGGGAAGATATTTCCTTTTCCACCATAGGCCCCAAAGGGCTCCAAATATCCACTTTCAGATTGCACAAAAAGTGTGTTTTGAAACTGCTCAATCAAAAGAAAGGTTGAACTCTGTGAGATGAACGCACACATCACAAAGAAGCTACTCAGAATGCTTCTGTCTAGCTTTTATGTGATGGTATTTCCTTTTCCACCATAGGCCTGAAATCACTCAAAATATCTGCTTGCAGGTACTACGAAAAGAGTGTTTCAAAACTGCTCAAACAAAAGAAAGGTTCAACTCCGTGAGATGAATGCACACATCACAAAAAAGTTTCTGAGAATGATTCTGTCTGGTTTTTACATGAAGGTGTTCCCTTTTCCACCATAGGCCTCGAAGGGCTCAAATATCCAATTGCAGATTCTACACAAAGATAGTTTAACAACTGTTCAATCCAAAGAAAAGTTCAACTCTCTGAGATGAATGCACACATCACAAAGAAATTTGTCAGAATGCTTCTCTCTAATTTTTATGTGAAGATATTTCCTTCTCCACCATAGGCCTCAAAGCGCTCCAAATATTCACTTGCAGATTCAACAAAAAGTGTGTTTGAAAACTTCTCAATCAAAAGAGAGGTTGAAATCTGTGAGATGAATGCATACATCACAAAGAAGTTTCACAGAGTGCTTCTGTCTACCTTTTATTTGAAGAAATTTCCTTTTCCAACATAGGCCACAAAACGCTCCAAATATACAGTTGCAGACTCCAAAGAAAGAGTGTCTCAAGCTCCTCAATCTAAAGAAAGTTTCAACTCTGTGAGTTGAATGCACTCATCAGAAAGATATTTCTTATAATGCTTCTGTGTCATTTTTAAGTGAAGATATTTCCTTTTCTACCATAGGCCTCAAAGCACTCCAAATATCCACTTGCAGATTCTACAAAAAGAGTGTTTCAAAAATGCTCAATCAAAAGAAAGGTTCAACACTGTAAGATGAATGCACACATCACAAAGGAGTATCTCAGAATGATTCTGTGTAGTTTTTATGTGAAGACATTTCCTTTTCCACCTTAGGACTCAAGGAACTCTGAATCTCCAATTGCAGATTCTACAAATAGAGTGTTTAAAAGCTGCTCAATCAAAAGAAAGTTTGAACTCTTCGAGATGAAAGTGCACATCATGTAGAAGTTTCTCAGATTCTTCTGTGAAGTTTTTATGTGAAGATATTTCTTTTCCACCATAGGCCTCAAAGCGCTCCAAATATCCACTTACAGATTCCACAAAAAGAGTGTTTCAAAACTGTTCAATGAAAAGAGAGGTTCAATTCTGTGAGATGAATGCACACATCACAAAGAGATTTTTCAGAATGCTTCTGTCTAGTTTTTATGTGAAGATAGTTCCTTTTCCACAATAGTCTACAAAGTGCTCCAAATACACATTTGCAGATCCTGCAAAAAGAGCTTTTCAAAACCACTCAATCAAAAGAAAGGTTCACCTCTGTGAGATGAATGCACAAATCACAAAGAAGTTTCTCAGAAAGCTTCTGTGTAGTTTTTATGTGAAGATATTTCATTTTCCACCATTGGCCCCAAAGCACTCCAAATATCCCCAGCAGATTCTATAAAGAGTGTTTCAAAACTGCTCAGTCAAAAGAAATATTCAACTCTGTGAGATGAACACACATATCACAAAGCAGATTCTCAGAATGTTTCTAATTTTTATGTGAAGATATTTCCTTTTCCACCGTAGGTCTCAATGCCCTCAAAATATCCACTTGCAAATTCTACAAAAAGAGGATTTCAAAACTGCTCAATCAAAAGAAAGGCTCAACTCCATGAGATGAATGAACACATCACAAAGAAGTTTCTCAGAATGCTTCTGTCTAGTTTTTATGTGAAGATATTTCCTTTTCCACCATAGGCCTCAGAGCACTCCAATTATCAACTTGCAGATTCTACAAAAAGAGTGTTTCAAAACTGCTCAATCAAAAGAATGGTTTAAATCTATGAGATGAATGCACACATCACAAAGAAGTTTCTCAGAATGCTTCTGTCTAATTATCATGTGAAGATATTTCCCTTTCCACTAGAGGCCACAAAGAACTCCAAATATCCACTTGCAGGTTCTACAAAAACAGTGTTTCAAATCTGCTCAATCAAAATAAAGGTTCAGCCTTGTGACATGAATGCACACATCTCAAAGTTGTGTCTCAGAATATTTCTGTCTGGTGTTTATGTGAAGATAGTTCTTATGCACCTTAGGTCCCTATCTACTTGCAGATTCTACAAAAAGAGTGTTTCAAAACTACTGTATCTAAAGCAGTGTTCAACGTTGTGAGATGAATGCACACATCATGAAGAAATTTCTCAGAATGCCTCTGTCTTGTTTTTTAAGTGAAGATGTTTCCTTTTCCATCGTAGGCCTCAAATCGATCCAAATATCCACTTGCAGACTCTCCAAAAAGAGTGTTTGAAAACTGCTGTATCAAAAGAAAGTTTCAACTCTGTGAGATGAAGGCACACATCACAATGAAGTTTCTCAGAATGCTTCTGTTTTGCTTTTAAATGAAGATATTTCCTTTTCCACCATAGACCTCAAAGCACTTGAAATATCCACTTGCAGATTCTACAAAGGAGTGTTTCAAAGCTATTGAATCAAAAGAAAGTTTCAACTCTGTGAGATGAATGCACACATTACAAAGAGGTTTCTCAGAATGCTTCTACTTTTTATATTAAAATATTTCCTTTTCCACCATAGGCTGCAAATCTCTCCAAATATCCACTTGCAGTTTCTACAAAAAGAGTATTTCTAAACTGCTCAATCAAAAGAAAGGTTCAACACTGTGAGTTGAATGCACATATCACTAAGAAGTTTCTCAGAACACTTTTGTCTTGTTTCTGTGTGAAGTTATTTCCTTTTCCACTATACGCCACAAATCGCTAAAAATATCAAGTTGCAGATTCTACAAAAAGAGTGTTTCAAAACTGCTCAATCAAAAGAAAGGTTCAACTCTGTGAGATGAATGCAAATATCACAAAGAGGTCTCTCAGAATGCTTCTGTCTAGTTTTTATGTAAAGATATTTCCTTTTTCACCATGGGCTGTAAAGCGCCCCAAATACCCACATGCAGAATCCATAAAAAGAGGTTTTCAAAACTGCTCAATATATAGAAAGGTTCTACTCTGTGAGATGAATGCACACGTCACTAAGATGTTTCTCAGAATACTTCTATCTAGTTTTTATGTGAAGATATTACCTTTTCCACCTTAGGCCTCAAAACGCTCCAAATATCCACTTGCAGATTCTACAAAAAGAGTGTTTCAAAACAGCTCAATCAAAAGTAAGGTTCCACTCTGTGCAATGAATGCACACATCACAAACAAGGTTCTGTGAATGCTTCTGTCTAGTTATTATGTGAAGATATTTCTTTTCCACCTTAGCACTCAAAGTCTTGCAAATATGCTCTTTCAGACTCTACAAAAGGAGTGTTTCAAAACTGCTCAATCAAAAGAAAGGTTCAACTCTGTGAGATGAATGTGCACGTCACAAAGAAGTTTCTCAGAATGCTTCTTTGTAGTATTTATGCGAAGATATTTTGTTTTCCACTAGAGGCCACAAAGTGCTCCAAATATCCACTTGCAGATTCTACAAAAAGAGTGTTTAAAAACTGCTCAACCTAAAGAAAGTTTCAACTCTTTGAATTGAATGCCCACTTCACAAAGAAGTTTCTCAGAATGCTTCTGTCTAGTTTTTATGTGAAGTTATTTCCTTTTCCACCATAGGCCTCAAAGCGCTCCAAGTATCCAGTTTCAGAAACTACCAAAAGATTGTCTCCACACTGCTCAATCAAAAGAATGCTTCAACTGTGTCAGTTGAATACACACATCACAAGGAAATTTCTCAGAATGCTTCTGTCTTGTTTTATCTGAGGATATTTCCTTTTCCACCATAGACCTCAAAGCCCTCCAAGTATCCACCTGCAGATTCTATAAAAAGAGTGTTTCAATACTGCTTAAACAAAAGAAAAGTTCAACTGTGTGAGATGAATGTATACATTAAAACCAGCTTCTCAGAAATCCTCTGTCAAGTTTTTATATGAAGGTATTTCCCTTTCCACTGTAGGACTCAAATCGCTCCAAATATCCACTTGCAGATTCTACAGAAAGTGTGCTTCAAAACTGCTCAATCAAAAGAAAGTTTCAACTCTGTGAGTTGAATGCGCACATCAGAAAGAAGTTTCTCAGATTACTTCTGTGTAGTTTTTATGTGAAGATGTTTCCTTTTCCACCATAGGCCCCAATGCACTCCAAACATCCATGTGCAGATTTTACAAAAAGAGTGTTTCAAAACTACTCAATCAAAAAAAAGTTCAACTCTGTGAGATGAATGCAAACATCACAAAGAAATTTCTCAGAATGCTTCTGTCTAATATTTATGTGAAGATATTTCCTTTTCCAACAAAGGGCTCAAAGAGCTCCAAATATCCACTTGCAGTATCTATGAAAAAGGATTTCAAAACTGCTCAATCAAAAGAAAGTTTCATCTGTGTGAATTGAATGTACACATCACAAAGAAGTTTCTCAGAATTCTTCTGTCTAGTTTTTATGTGAAGATATTTCATTTTCCTCTATAGGCCTCAAAGCACCGCAAATAACTATTTGCATATACTACAAAAATACTCTTTCCAAACTGCTAAATCAAAAGAAAGGTTCAACCCTGTGAGTGGAATGCACACATCACGAAGAAGTTTCTCAGATTTCTTCTGTCTAGTTTTTATGTGAAGATATTTCTTTTTCCACCATAGGTTTCAAACCTCTCCAAGTATCCAATTGCGGATTCTACAAAAAGAGTGTTTCAAAAGTCCTCAGACCAAAGAAATGTTGAATTCTTTGAGAGGAATGCAGACATCACATGGTATTTTCTCAGAATGCTTCTGTCTAGTGTTTATGTGATGTTATTTCCTTTTCCACCGTGGGCCTCAAAGTGCTCCAAATAACCTCTTGCAGATTTGACCAAAAGAGTGTTTCAAAACTGCTCTGTCAAAAGAAAGGTTTACCTCTGTGAGATGAATGCTCACATCACAGAGAAGTTTCTCAGAATGCCTCTATCTAGTTTTTATTTGAAGATATTTCCTTTCCCACTATAGGCCTCTAAGCTTTCCAAATATCCATTTGCAGATACTACAAAAGACTGTTTCCAAATTGTGCAATCAAAGGAAACGTTCAACTCTGTGAGTTGAATGCACACATCACAACGAAGTTTCTCAGAATGCTTCTGTCTAGTTTTTATGTGAAGATATTACCTTTTCCACTATGGGTTTCAAAGCGCTCCAAATATCCAATTGCAGATACTACCAAAAGACTGTTTCCAAACTGCTCAATCAAAGGAAATGTTCAACTCTGTGTGATGAATGCACACATCACAAAGAAGTTTTTCAGAATGCTTGTGTCTAGTTTTTAAGTGAAGATATTTCCTTTTCCATCCTAGGCCTCAATCCACTCGAAATATCCACTAGCAGATTCCACAAAAAGAGTGGTTCAAAACTGCTGAATCAAAAGAAAGTTTCAACTCCGTGAGATGAATGCACATATCACAAAGAAGTTACTCTGAATGCTTCTGTGTAGTTTTTATGTGAAGATATTTCCTTTTCCACTATAGGTCGCAAAGCTGTCCAAATATCCACTTGCAGATTCTACAAAAACAGCGTCTAAACTGCTCAATAAAAAGAAAGTTTCAAATCTGTGAGATGAATGCACACATAACAAAGAAGTTTCTCTGAATCCTTCTGTCTAGTTTTTATGTGAAGATATTTCCTTTTAAACTGTAGGCCTCAAAGCGCTCCAAATATCCATTTGCAGATAATACAAAAAGACTGTTTTCAAACTGCTCAATAAAAGGAAAGGTTCAACTATGTGAGTTGAATGCTCACATCAGAAAGAAGTTTCTCTGAATGCTTCTGTGTAGTTTTAATGTGAAGATGTTTCCTTTTCCACTATAGGCTGCAAAGCACTCCAAATATCTACTTGCAGATTCTAGAAGAGTATATCAAAACTGCTCAATCAAATGAAAGGTTCAACTCTGTGCATTGAATGCACACATCATGAAGAAGTTTCTCAGGATGCTTGTGTCTAGTTTTTATGCGAAGATATTTCCTTTTCCACCATAGGCCCCATAGTGCTCCAAATATCCAATTGCAGATTCTGCAAAAGGAGTTGTTCAAAACTGGTCAATCAAAAGAAAGTTTCAACTGTGTGAGATGAATGCAAACATCACAAGGAAGTTTCTCAGAAGGCTTCTGTCTAGTTTTTATGTGAAGATATTTCCTTCTCCACCATAGGCCTCAAAGTGCTCCAAATATCAAGTTGCAGATTCTACAAAAAGAGTGTTTCAAAACTGCTCAATTAAAAGAAAAGTTCAACACTGTGATTTGAATGCACACATCAAAAAGTAGTTTCTATGGTTTTTGGTCTAACGTTTAAGCCTTTAATCCATCTTGAATTAATTTTGGTATAAGGTGTAAGGAAGGGATCCATTTTCAGCTTTCTACATATGGCTAGCCAGTTTTCCCAGCATCATTTATTAAGTAGGCAATCCTTTGAGCTTTGCTTGTTTTTCTCAGGTTTGTCAATGATCAGATATTTGTAGATATGCAGTGTTATTTCTGAGGACCCTGTTCTGTTCCATTGATCTATATCTCTGTTTTAGTACCAGTACCATGCTGTTTTGGTTACTGTAGCCTTGTAGTATAGTTTGAAGTCAGGTAGCATGATGCCTCCAGCTTTGTTCTTTTGGCTTAGGATTGACTTGGCAATGCAGGATCTTTTTTGATTCCATGTGAACTTTAAAGTTTATTTTTCCAATTCTGTGGAGAAAGTCACTGGTAGCTTCATGTGGATGGCACTGAATGTATAAATTTCCTTGGGCAATATGGCCATTTTCATGATATTGATTCTTCCTACCCATGAGCATGGAATCATATTCCATTTGTTTGTTACCTCTTTTATTTCATTAAGTAGTGGTTTGTAATTCTCCTTGAAGAGTTCCCTCACGTCCCTTTTAAGTTGGATTCCTAGTCATTTTATTCTGTTTTAAGCAATTGTGAATGGGAGTTCACTCATGATTTGGCTCTCTGTTTGTCTGTTATTGGTGTATAAGAATGCTTGTGATTTTTGTACATTGATTTTTTATCCTGAGACTTTGCTGAAGTTGCTTATCAGCTTAAGGAGATTTTGGGCTGTGACAATGGGGTTTTCTAGATATACAATCATGTCCTCTGCAAACAGGGTAATTTGACTTCCTCTTTTCCTAATTGAATACCCATTATTTCCTTCTCCTGCCTAATTGCCCTGGCCAGAACTTCCAACACTATGTTGAATAGGAGTGGTGAGAGAGGGCATCCATGTCTTGTGCCAGTATTCAAAGAGAATGCTTCCAGTTTTTGCCCATTCAGTATGATATTGGCTGTGGGTTTGTCATAGATAGCTCTTATTATTTTGAGATACGTCCCATCAATACCTAATTTATTGAGAGTTTTTAGCATGAAGGGTTGTTGAATTTTGTCAAAGGCCTTTTCAGCATTTATTGAGATAATCATGTGGTTTTTGTCTTTGGTTCTGTTTATATGCTGAATTACATTTATTGATTTGCATATATTGAACCAGCCTTGCATCCCAGGGATGAAGCCCACTTGATCATGGTGGATAAGCTTTTTGATGTGCTGCTGGATTCTGTTTGCCAGTATTTTATTGAGGATTTCTGCATCAATATTCACCAAGGATATTGGTCTAAAATTCTCTTTTTTTTTTCTGTCTGCCAAGCTTTGGTATTAGGATGATGCTGGCCTCATACAATGAGTTAGGGAGGATTTCCTCTTTTTCTATTGAATGGAATAGTTTCAGAAGGAATGGTACCAGTTCCTCCTTGTACCTCTGGTAGAATTCGCCTGTGAATCCAAATCATAAAAACCCTAGATGATAACCTAGGCATTACCATTCAGGATATAGTCATGGGCAGGGACTTCATGTCTAAAACACCAAAAGCAATGGCAACAAAATTCAAAATTGACAAATGGGATCTAACTAAACTAAATAGCTTCTACAGAGCAAAAGAAACTACCATCACAGTGAACTGGCAACCTACAAAATGGGAGATAATTTGGACAACATGTTCATCTGAGAAAGGGCTAATATCCAGAATCTACAATGAACTAAAACAAATTTACAAGATAAAAAGAAACAACCCCATCAAAAAGTGGTCAAAGGACATGAACAGACACTTCTCAAAAGAAGACATTTACGCAGCAAAAAAAACGTGAAAAAATGCTCACCATCACTGGCAATCAGAGAAATGCAAATCAAAACCACAATGAGATACCATCTCACACCAGTTAGAATGGCATGCACTAAAAGGTCAGGAAACAACAGGTGCTGGAGAGGACGTGGAGAAATAGGAACACTTTGACACTGTTGGTGGGACTGTAAATGATTTCAACCATTGTGGAAGTCCGTGTGGCTATTCCTCAGGGATCTAGAACTAGAAATACCATTTGACCCAGCCATCCCATTACTGGGTATATATGCAAACGAATATAAATCATGCTGCTATAAAGACACATGCACACATATATGTTTATTGTGGAACTATTTGCAATAGTAAAGACTTGGGACCAACCGAAATGTCCAACAGAAATAGACTGGATTAAGAAAAGGTGGCATATATACACCATGGAATACTACGTAGCCATAAAAAATGACGAGTTCATGTCCTTTGCAGGGACATGGATGAAATTGGAAATCATAATTCTCAGTAAACTATTGAAAGGACAAAAAACCAAGCACCGCATTTTCTCACTTATAGGTGGGAATTGAACAATGAGAACACAAGGACACAGGAAGGGGAACATCACACTCTGGGAACTGCTGTGCAGTGGGAGGAGGGTGGAAGGATAGCATTAGGCGATATACCTAATGCTGAATGAGGACTTAATGCGGACAGCACACCAGCATGGCACATGTATACCTATGTAACTAATCTGCACATTGTGCACATCTACCATAAATCTTAAAGTACAATAAAAAAAAGAAGTTTCTCAGAATGCATCTGTCTACTTTTTATGTGAAGACATTTCCTATTCCACCCAAGGCCTCAAAGCACTCCAAATATCCACATGCAGATCCTAGAAAAAGAGTGTTTAAAAACTGCTCAATCAAAAGAAAATTTCAAATCTGCGAGATGAATGCACACGTCACAAAGAAGTTTCTCAGAATGCTTCTGTCTAGTTTTTATGTGAAGATATCTCCTTTTCCACTGTAGGCCTCAAAGCGCTCCAAATATCCATTTGCAGATAATACAAAAATATTGTTTCCAAACTGCTGAATGAAAAGAAATGCTCAACTCTGTGAGTTGAATGCACATATAACAAAGAAGTTTCTCAGAATGCTTCTGTCTAGTTTTTATGTGAAGATATTTCCTAGCCCAACAAAGATCTCAAAGCATTCAAAATATCCACTTGAAGATTCTACAAAAAGAGTGTTTCAAAACTGCTCATTCAAAAGAAAGGTTCAACTCTGGAAGATGTATGCACACATCATAAAGTAGTTTCTCCAAATGGTTCTGTCTAGATTTTATGTGAAGATACTTCCTTTTCCACCATAGGCCGCAAAGTGCTCTGAATATTCACTTGTAGTTTCCACAAAAAAAGTGTTTCCATACTGCTCAATGAAAAGAAAATTTAAAGTCCACAAGATTAAGGCACACATCACAAAGAAGTTTTACAGAAAGCTTCTGTGTAGTTTTTATGGGAAGATATTTCCTTTTCCACAATAGGCCTCAAAGCACTTCAAATGTCTACTTGCGGATTCTACAAAAAAGTTTTTCAAAACTACTCAATCAAAAGAATGGTTCAACTCTGTGGGATGAATGAATACATCACAAAGAAGTTTCTCTGAATGCTTCTGTGTAATTTTTATGTGAAGATATTTCCCTTTCCACCATAGGCCTCAAAGCGCTCAAAATATCCACTTGGAAGTTCTAGAAAAAGAGTGTTTCAAAACAGCTTAATCAAACGAAAGTTACAACTGTGTGAGATGAATGCACACAACACAAGAAGTTTCTCAGAATGATTTTGTGTAGTTTTAATTTGAAGACAAATCCTTTTCCATAGTATACCTCAAAGTGCTCCAAATATCCACTTGGGGATTCTACAAAAAGAGAGTTTAAAAACTGCTCCCCAAAAAGAAAGTTTCAACTCTGTGATATGAATGCACACATCAAAAAGAAGTTTCTCAGGAAGCTTCTGTGTAGTTTGTATGTGAAGATATTTCCTTTTCCACCATAGGCTGCAAATGGCTCCAAATATCCACTTGTAGATTCTGCAAAAAAAGAGTTTCAAAACTACACTATCAAAAGTTAGTTTCAATGCTGTGAGTTGAATGCTCACATTACAAAGAAGATTCTCAGAATTCTTGCATGTAGTTTTTTGTGAAGATATTTCCTTTTCCACAATAGGCCTCAAATTTCTCCAAATATTGACTCGCAGATTCTACAAAAAGAGTGTTTCAAAGCTGCGCAATCAAAAGAAAAGTTCCACTCTGTGAGATGAATGCACACATCACAAAGGAATTTCTTATAATGCTTCTGTGTAGTTTTCATGTGAAGATATTTCCTCTTCCACAATGTGCCTCAAAGAGCTCCAAATATCCACTTCTGGATTCTCCAAAATAATGTTTCAAAACTGCTCAATCAAATGAAAGGCTGAACTCCGTGAGATGAATGCCCACATCACAAAGATGTTTTTCAGAATGTTTCTGTAGAGTTTTCATTGGAAGATATTTCCTTTTCCACCATAGGCTGCAAAGGGTTCCAAATATCCACTTGCAGATTCTACAGAAAGAGAGTTTCAAAACTGCTCTGTCAAAAGATAAGTTCAACTCTGTGAGTTGAATGCACACATCTCAAAGCTGTTTCTCAGTATGCTTCTTTGTAGTTATTCTGTGAAGATATTTCCTTATCCACCATAAGCCTTAAAGCGCACCAAATATCCACCTGCAGATTCTACAGAAAGAGTGTTTCAAAACTGCTCAATCAAAAGAAAATTTCAACTCTGTGAGATGAATGCACACATTACAAAGTTGTCTCTCAGAATGCTTCTGTGTAGTTTTATGTGAATTTATTTCCTTTTCCACAACAGGTATTTAAGCATTCCAAATATTCACTTGCAGATTCTACAAAAAGAGTGTTTATAAACTGCCCAATCAAAAGAAAATTTCAACTCCTGGAGATGAATGCACATATAAAAAGGAGTTTCTCAGAATGCTTCCGTGTTGCTTTTATGTAAAGAAATTTCCTTTTCCACCATAGGCCTCTAAGTGCTCCAAATATCCACTTGCAGATTCTACAAAAAGAGTGTTTCAAAACTGCTTAATCAAAAGAAAAGTTCAACTCTGTGAAATGAATGCACACATCACAAGGAAGTTACTCAGAATGTTTCTTTGTAGTTTTTATGTGAAGATATTTATTGTTCCACAATATTCCTCAAAGCGCTTCAAATATCCACTTGCAGATACTAAAAAAAGGGTGTTTCAAAACTGCTCCATCAAAAGAAAAGATCAACTCTGTGAGAAGAATACACACATCACAAAGAAGTTTCTCAGAATGCTTCTGTGTAGTTTTTATGTGAAGATATTTCCGTTTCCACCATAGGCCTCAAAGTGCTTCAAATATCTACTTGCAGATTATACAAAAACAGTGTTTCAAAACTGATCAATCAAAAGAAAACTTCAACTCTGTGGATGAATGCACACCTCACAAGGAAGTTTCTCAGAATGCTTCTGTGTAGTTTTTATGTGAAGATATTTCCTTTTCCACAGTAGGCCTCAAAGCCCTTCAAATATCCACTTGCAGATCCTATAAAAAGGATGTTTCAAAACTGCTCAATCAAAACAAAGTTTCAACTCTGTGAGATGAATGCACACATCACAAAGAATTTTCTCAGAATGGCTCTCTGTAGTTTTTATTTGAAGATATTTCCTTTTCCACAATAGAACTCAAAGAACCCCAAATATCCTATTACAGATCCTACATAAAGAAGGTTTCCAAATTCCTCAATCAAAGGAAACGTTCAACTCTGTGAGATGAATGCTGATATCATGAAGAAGTTTCTCAGAATGCTTCTGTGTAGTTTTTATGTGAAGATATCACCTTTTCCCATTAGGCCTCAAACTGCTCCAAATATCCTCTTACAGATTCTACAAAAAGAGTGTTTCAAAACTTCTCAATCAAAAGAAATGTTCAACCCTGTTAGATGAAAGCACACATCACAAAGAAGTTTCTCAGAATGCTTCTCTGTAATTTTTATGTGAATATATTTCCTTTTCCCTATAGGCCTCAAACCGCTCCAAATATCCACTTGCACACTCTACATAAAGAGTGTTTCCAACATGGTCAATAAAAGGAAGGTTTAACTCTGTGAGATGAATGCACACATCACAAAGAAGTTTCTCAGAATGCTTCTATGTAGCTTTTGTGTCAAGATATTTCCTTTTCCAACATAGGCCTCAAAGCGCTCCAAATATCCACGTGCATATTCTCCAAAAAGAGTGTTTCCAAACTCCTCAATCAAAAGAAAGTTTCAATTCCGTGAGATTAGTGCACACATTGAAAAGAAGTTTCTCAGAATGCTTCTGTACAGTTTTTATGTGGAAATATTTGCTTTTCCACAACAGGCCACAAAGTGCTCCAAAAATTCACTTGCAGATTCTGCAAGAAGGGTGTTTCAAAACTGCTAAATCAAAAGAAAGATTGAACTCTGTGAGATGAATACATGCATCATAAAGTAGTTTCTGAGAATGCTTCTGTGTAGTTTTTATGTGAAGATATTTCCCTTTCCAAAATAGGCTGCAGAGGACAACAAATATCTACTTGCAGATTCTACAAAAAGAGTGATTCAAAACTGCTCAATCGAAAGATAGTTTCAACTCTTTGAGTTGAATGCAAACATCACAAAGAAGTTTCTGAGAATGCTACTGTGTAGTTTTTATGTGAAAACTTTTCCGTTTCTTCTATAGGACTCAAAGTGCTTCAAATATCCACTTGTAGATTCTACAGAAAGAGTATTTCCAAACTGCTCAATCAAAAGAAAGGCTCAACTCTGTAAGATGAATGCACACATCACAAAGAAGTTTCTCAGAATGCTTCTGTGTAGTTTTTATGTAAAGATATTTCCTTTTCCACAATAGGCCACAAAGGGCTTCAAATATCCCCACGTAGATTCTACAAAAAGACGGTTTCAAAATTGTCCAATCAGAAGAAAGTTTCAAAAAGAAGTTTCTCAGAATATTTCTGTGTTGTTTTTATTTAAAGATATTTCCTTTTCCACCATAGGCTGCAAAGGGCTTCAAATATCCACATACAGATCCTGCAAAAAGAGAGATTCAGAACAGCTCTATCAAAAGATAGGTTCAACTCTATGAGTTGAATGCAAATATACCTAAGAAGTTTCTCAGAATGCTTCTGTGTAGTTTTTATATGAAGATATTTGCTTTTCCACAGTAGTCCTCAAAGGGCTCAAAATATCCACATGTAGATTCTGCAAAAAGAGAGATTCAAAACAGCTCAATCAAAAGATAGGATCAACTCTGTGAGATGAATGCACACATCACAAAGAAGTTTCTCAGAATGTTTCTGTGTAGTTCTTCTTTGAAGGTATTTCCTTTTCCACCATAGGTCAAAAGGGGCTCCAAATATCCATATGCACATCCTGCAAAAAGAGAGATTCAAAACTGCTCAATCAAAAGATAGGTTCAGCTCTGTGAGTTGAATGCACACATCACAAAGAAGTTTCTCAGAATACTTCTGTGTAGTTTTTATGTGAACGTATTTGATTTGCCACATTAGGCATCACAGCACTCCAAATATCCACTTGCAGATTCTACAAAAAGAGAGATTCAAAACTGCTCAATGAGAAGATAAGTTCAACTCTGAGAGTTGAATGCACACTTCACAAAAAGTTTCTCAGAATGCTTCAGTGTAGTTTTTACGTGAAGATATTTCCTTTTCCACAATAGGCCTCAAAGCTCTCCAAACATCCACTTGCAGATTCTGAAAAAAGAGAGATTCAATACTGCTCAACTGCTCAATCAAAAGATAGATTCAACTCTGTGAGTTCAGTGCACACATCCCAAAGCAGTTTCTCAGAATGCTTCTGTGTAGATTTTATGAGAACATATTTGATTTTCCTCAGTAGGCTTCACAGTACTCCAAATATCCACTTGCAGAGTCTACAAAAAGAGAGATTCAAAACAGCAAAATCAAAATATATGTTCAACTCTGTGAGTTGAATGCATACATCATGAAGATGTTGCTGAGAATGCTTCTGGGTAGTTTTTATCTGAAGATATGTCCTTTTACACCATAGGGTGCAAAGGGCTCCAAATATCCACTTGCAGATTGCATAAAAAGAGTGTTTCAAAACTGCTCAATGAAAAGATAAGTTCAACTCTGTGAGTTGAATGTAGACATCAAAGGAGATTCTCATAATGATTCTGTATAGTTTTTATGTGAACATATTTAATTTTCCACAGTAGGCCTCACAGCACTCCAAATATCCACTTGCAGATTCTAAAAAAGAGAGATTCTAAACTGCTCAATTAAAAGATAGGTTCAACCCTTTGAGTTGAATGCACACATCACAAAGAAGTTTCTCAGAATGCTTCGTTAGTTGAACATATTTGATTTTCCTTAGTAGACCTCACAGCGTTCCAAATATCCACTTTCAGATACTACAAAAAGAGAGATTAAAAACTGCTCCATCAAAAGATAGGTTCAACACCGTGAGTTGAATGCACACATCACGAAGAAGTTTCTGAGAATGCTCCTGTGTAGTTTTTATTTGAAGATATTTCCTTTTCCACCATAGGCCGCAAAGGGCTCCAAATATCCACTTGCAGATTCTCCAAAAATAGAGATTCAAAACTGCTCATTCAAAAGATAGGTTCAACTCTGTTAGTTGAAAGCATACATCACAAAGAAGTTTCTCTTAATGCTTCTGTGTAGTTTTTATTTGAAGATATTTCCTTTTCCACCATAGGGCGTAAAGGGCTCCAAATATCCACTTGCAGATACTACAAAAAGAGAAATCCAAAACTGCTCAATGAGAAGACAATTTCAATTCTGTGAGTTGAATGCACACGTCACAAAGAAGTTTCTCAGAATCTTTCTGTGTAGTTTTTGTGTGAAGATATTTCCTTTTCCACAGTAGGCCTCAAATCTCTCCAAGCATTAATCCACTTGAAGATTCTGAAAATGAGAGATTCAAAACTGCTCAATCAAAAGATAGGTTCAATTCTGTGAGTTGAATGCATACATCACAAAAACGTTTCTCTGAATGCTTCTGTGTAGTTTTTATTTGAAGATATTTCCTTTTCCACAATAGGGTGTAAGGGTTCCAAATATCCACTTGCAGACTCTACAAAAAGGGAGATTCTAAACTGTTCAAACAAAAGATAGGTTCAACTCTGTAAGTTGAATGCGCACATCTCAGAGAAGTTTCTCAGAATGCATCTGAATAGTTTTTATATGAAACTTTTTTTTTTTAAATAGGCCTCAAAGGGCCCCAATTATCCACTTACAGATTCTACAAAAAGAGTGTTTCGAAACTAGTCAATCAAAAGAAAGTTTCAACTCTGTTGGATGAATGCACAGATCACAAAGAAGTTTCTCAGAATCCTTCAGTGTAGTTTTTATGATGATATTTCCTTTTCCACAATAGGCCTCAAAGGGCTCCAAATATAAATTTGCAGATTCTAAAAAAACAGTTTCAAAACTGCTCCATCAAAAGTAACGTTCAACTCTGTGAGATGAATGAACACATCACAAAGAAGTTTCTCAGAATGCTTCTGTGTATTTTTAATATGAAGATATTTGCTCTTCCACGGTAGGCCTCAAAGTGTTGCAAATATTCACTTGCAGATACTACAAAAAGAGATATTCAAAACTGCCCAATCATAAGACAGTTTCAACCCTGTGAGATGAATACACATCACAAAGAAGTTTCTCAGAATGCTTCTGAGTAGTTTTTATTTGAAGATATCTCCTTTTCCACAATAGGCTTCAAAGGGCTCCAATTATCCACTTTCAGATTCTACAAAAAAGTGTTTCAATACTGCTCAATCATAAAATAAGTTCAAACTTGTGAGATGAATGCAAACATCACAAATAAGTTTCTCAGAATGCTTCTGTGTAGTTTTTATGTGATGATATTTCCTTTTCAACAATAGGCCACAAAGAGCTCCAAATATGCACATGCAGATTCTACCAAAATACTGTTTCAAAATTGCTCAATCAAAAGAAAGTTTCAACACTGTGAGATGAATCCACACATCAAAAAGAAGTTCTCAGAATGTTTCTAGGTTGTTTTTATTTGAAGATATTTCCTTTTCCACCATAGGCTGCAAAGGGCTCCAAATATCCAAATGCAGATCCTGCAAAAAGAGAGATTCAAAACTGCACAATCAAAAGATTGGTTCAACACTATGAGTTGAATACACACATCATGAAGAAGTTTCTAGGAATGCTTTTGTGTAATTTTTATGTGAAGATATTTGCTTTTCCACAGTAGGCCTCAAAGGGCTCAAAATATCCACCTGTATATTCTGCAAAAAGAGAGATTCAAAACAGCTCAATCAAAAGATAGGTTCAACTCTGTAAGATGAATGCACACATTGCAAAGAAGTTTCTCAAAATATTTCTGTGTAGTTCTTATTTGAAGATATTTCCTTTTCCACCATAGGCCAAAAGGGGCTCCAAATATCCATTTGCACATTCTGCAAAAAGAGAGATTCAAAACTGCTCAATCAAAAGATAGGTTCAGCTCTGAGTTGAATGCACACATCACACTGAAGTTTCTCAGAACGCTCCTGTGTAGTTTTTATGTGAACATAATTGATTTTCCACATTAGGCCTGACAACGCTCCCAATATCCACCTGCAGATTCTACAAAAAGAGAGATTCAAAACTGCTCAATCAAAAGATGGATTCAACTCTTTGAGTTGAATACACACATCACAGAGATGTTTTTGAGAAAGGTTCTGTGTAGTTTTTCTTTGAAGATATTTCCTTTTCCACCACAGGGCAAAAAGCACTCCAAATATCCACTTGCAGATTCTAGGAAAAGAACGTTTCAAAACTGCTCAATCATAAGATAGGTTCAACCCTGTAAGATGAATGCATGCATTCTAAAGGAGTTTCTGAGAATGCTTCTGTGTAGTTTTTATCTGAAGATACTTGCTTTTCCACGGTAGGCCTCACAGTGCTCCAAATATCCAATTGTAAATACTTTAAAAAGAGTGTTTCGAAACTGCTCAATCTTAAGATAAGTTCAACCCTGTGAGATGACTACACACATCACAAAGAAGTTTCTCAGAATGCTTCTGTGTAGTTTTTATTTGAAGATATTTCCTTTTCCACCATAGGCCCCAAAGTGTTCCAAATATCCACTTACAGATTCTGCAAAAAGAGAGATTCAAAACTACCCAATCAAAGGATAGGTTCAACCCTGTGACATGAATGCACACATTACAAAGAAGTTTCTGAGACTTATTCTGTGTAGTTTTTAGGTGAAGATATTTGCTTTTCCACAGTAGGCCACAAAGGGCTCCAAATATCCACCTGCAGATCCTGCAAGAAGCGAGATTCAAAACTGCTCAATCAAAAGACAGATTCAACTCTGTGAGTTGAATGCACACATCACAAAGAAGTTTCTGAGAATGCTTCTGTGTAGTTTTTATTTGAAGACATTTCCTTTTCCACCATAGGGCGCAAAGTGCTCCAAATATCCACTTGCAGATTCTACAAAACAGATATTCAAAACTGCTCAATGAGAAGATAAGTTCAACTCTGTGAGTTGAATTCACACTTCACAAAGAAATTTCTACGAATGCTTCTGTCTAATTTTTAGGTGAAGATATTTCCCTTTCCAAAATAGGCCTCAAAGGGCTCCAAATATCCACTTGCAGATTCTACAAAAAGAGTATATCCAAGCTGCTCAATGAAAAGAAAGTTTCAAACCTGTGAAATGAATGCACACATCACAAAGAAGTTTCTCAGAACTTTTTCTGTAGTTTTAATTGGAAGATATTACCTTTTCCACCATAGGCTGCAAAGGGTGCCAAATATCCACTTGCAGATTCTGCAAAAAGAGAGATTCAAAATTGCTCAATCAAAAGATAGGCTCAACTCTGTGAGTTCAATGCACACCTCACAAATAAGTTTCTCAGAATGCTTCTGTGTAGTTTTTATTTGAAGATATTCCCTTTTCCACAATAGGAATCTGAGATCTCTGAACATCGACTTGTAATTTTTACAAAAAGGGAGATTCAAAACTGCTCAATCAAAAGATTGGTTCATCTCTGTGTGTTCAATGCACGCATCACAAAGAAGTTTGTCAGAATGCTTCTGTGCAGTTTTTATGTGAACATATTTGATTTTCCATTTAGCCTCACAGTGCTCCAAATATCCACTTGCTGATTCTACAAAAAGAGAGACTCAAAACTGCTCAGTCAAAAGATAGATTCAACACTCTTAGTTGAATGCACACATAACGAAGAAGTTTTTGAGAATGCTTCTGTTAATTTTGCTATTTGAAGATATTTCCTTTTCCACCATGGTAAAAAGCACAAAAAATACCACTTGCAGGTTCTATAAAAAGTGTGAACTGAAGATGGCCGAATAGGAAAAGCTCCAGTCTACAGCTCCCAGCATGAGCTATGCAAAAGACAGGTGATTTCTGCATTTCCATCTGAGGTACCAGGTTCATCTCACTAGGGAGTTCCAGACAGTGGGCGCAGGTCAGTGGATGCACGTACCGTGCATGAACTGAAGAAGGGTGAGGCATTGCCTCACTCAGGAAGTGCAAGGGGTCAGGGAGTTCCATTTCCTACACAAAGAAAGGGGTGACAGACGGCACCTGGAAAATCGGGTCACTCCTACCCGAATACTGTGCTTTTCTGAAGGGCTTAAAAAACGGTGCACCAGGAGATTGTATCTGGCACCTGTCTCAGAGGGTCCTACGCCCACGGAGTCTCACTGATTGCTAGCACAGCAGTCTGAGATCAAACTGCAAGGCGGCAGCGAGGCTGGGGGAGGGGCGCCCGCCATTGCCCAGGCTTTCTTAGGTAAACAAAGCAGCTGAGAAGCTCGAACTGGGTGGAGCCCACCATAGCTCAAGGAGGCCTGCCTGCCTCTGTATGCTCCACCTCTGGGGACAGGGCACAGACAAACAAAAAGACAGCAGTAACCTCTGCAGACATAAATGTCCCTGTCTGACAGCTTTGAAGAGAGCAGTGGTTCTCCCAGCACGCAGCTGGAGATCTGAGAATGGGCAGACTGCCTCCTCAAGTGGGTCCCTGACCCCTGAGCCCTGAGCAGTCTAAGTGGGAGGCACCGCCGAGTAGGGGCAGAGTGACACCTCACATGGTCGGCCGGGTACTCCAAAAGACCTGCAGCTGAGGGTCCTGTCAGTTAGTAGGAAAACTAACAAACTGAAAGGACATCCACACCAAAAACCCATCTGTACATCACCATCATCAAAGACCAAAAGTAGACAAAACCACAAAGAAGGGGATAAGCAGAGCAGAAAAACTGGAAACTCTAAAAAGCCGAGCGCCTCTCCTCCTCCAAAGGAACGCAGTTCCTCACCAGCAACGGATCAAAGCTGGATGGAGAATGACCTTGACGAGCTGAGAGAAGAAGGCTTCAGACAATCAAATTACTCTGAGCTATGGGAGGATATTCAAACCAAAGGCAAAGAAGTTGAAAACTTTGAAAAAAATATAGAAGAATGTATAACAAGAATAACCAATACAGAGAAGTGCTTAAAGGAGCTGATGGAGCTGAAAACCAAGGCTCATGAACTATGTGAAGAATGCAGAAGCTTCAGCAGCCGATGTGATCAAATGGAAGAAAGGATATCAGTGATGGAAGATGAAATTAATGAAATGAAGCGAGAAGGGAAGTTTAGAGAAAAAAGAATAAAAAGAAATGAACAAATCCTCCAAGAAATATGGGACTATGTGAAAAGACCTAATCTATGTCTGATTGGTGTACCTGAAAGTGACGGGGAGAATGGAACCAAGTTGGAAAACACTCTGCAGGATATTATCCAGGAGAACTTCCCCAATCTAGCAAGGCAGGCCAACATTCAGATTCAGGAAATACAGAGAACACCACAAAGATACTCCTCGAGAAGAGCAAGTCCAAGACACATAATTGTCAGATTCACCAAAGTTGAAATGAAGGAAAAAATGTTAAGGGCAGCCAGAGAGAAAGGTCGGGTTATGCACAAAGGGAAGCCCATCAGACTAACAGTGGATCTCTCAGCAGAAACTCTATAAGCCAGAAGAGAGTGGGGGCCAATATTCAACATTCTTAAAGAAAAGAATTTTCAACCCAGAATTTCATATCCAGCCAAACTAAGCTTCATAAGTGAAGGAGAAATAAAATACTTTACAGACAAGCAAATGATGAGAGATTTTGTCACGACCAGGCCTGTCCTAAAAGAGCTCCTGAGGGAAGTGCTAAACATGGAAAGGCACAACCGGTACCAGCCACTGCAAAATCATGCCAAAATGTAAAGACCATCGAGACTAGGAAGAGACTGCATCAACTATCGCGCAAAATAACCAGCTAACATCATAATGACAGTATCAAATTCACACATAACAATATTAACTTTAAATGTAAATGGACTAAATGCTCCAATTAAAAGACAACGACTGGCAAATTGGATAAAGAGTCAAGACCCATCACTGTGCTGTATACAGGAAGCCCATCTGACGTGCAGAGACACATATAGCCTCAAAATAAAAGGATGGAGGAAGATCTACAAAGCAAATGGAAAACAAAAAAAGGCATGGGTTGCAATCCTAGTCTCTGATAAAACAGACTTTAAACCAGCAAAGATCAAAAGAGACAAAGAAGGCCATTACATAATGGTAAAGGGATCAATTCAACAAGAAGAGCTAACTATCCTAAATATATATGCACCCAATACAGGAGCCCCAAGAATCATAAAGCAAGTCCTGAGTGACCTACAAAGAGACTTAGACTCCCACACATTTATAAAGGGAGACTTTAACACTCCACTTTCAACATTAGACAGATCAACGAGACAGAAAGTCAACAAGGACACCCAGGAATTGAACTCAGCTCTGCACCAAGCGGACCTAATAGACATCTACAGAACTCTCCAAACCAAATCAACAGAATACACATTTTTTCAGCACCACACCACACCTATTCCAAAATTGACCACATAGTTGGAAGTAAAGCTCTCCTCAGTAAATGTAAAAGAACAGAAATTATAACAAACTATCTGTCAGATCACAGTGCAATCAAGCTACAACTCAGGATTAAGAATCTCACTCAAAACCACTCAACTACATGGAAACTGAACAACCTGATCTCGAATGACTACTGGATACATAACAAAATGAAGGCAGAAATAAAGATGTTCTTTGAAACCAACGAGAACCAAGATACAACATACTAGAATCTCTGGTGTGCATTCAAAGCAGTGTGTAGAGGGAAATTTATAGCACCAAATGCCCACAACAGAAAGCAGGAAAGATCCAAAATTGACACCCTATCATCATTATTAAAAGAACTAGAAAAGCAAGAGCAAACATATTCGAAAGCTAGCAGAAGGCAAGAAATAACTAAAATCTGAGCAGAACTGAAGGTAATAGAGACACAAAAAACCCTTCAAAAAATTAATGAATCCAGGAGCCGGTTTTTTGAAAGGATCAACAAAATGGAAAGACTGCTAGCAAGATTAATAAAGAAAAAAAGAGAGAAGAATCAAATAGATGCAATAAAAAATGATAAAGAGGATATCACCACCGATCCCACAGAAAAACAAACTACTATCAGAGAATACTACAAACACCTCTTCGCAAATAAACTAGAAAATCTAGAAGAAATGGATAAATTCCATGACACATACACTCTCCCAAGACTAAACCAGGAAGAAGTTGAATCTCTGAATAGATCAATAACAGGAGCTGAAATTGTTGCAATGATCAATAACTTACCAACCAAAAAAAGTCCAGGACCAGATGGATTCACAGCCGATTTCTACCAGAGGTAAAAGGAGGAGCTGGTACTATTCCTTCTGAAACTATTCCAATCAATAGTAAAAGAGGGAATCCTCCCTAACTCATTGTATAAGGCCAGCATCATCCTGATATCAAAGCCTGGCAGAGACACAACAAAAAAAGAGAATTTTAGACCAATATCCTTGATGAACATTGGTGCAAAAATCCTCAATAAAATACTGGCAAGCAGAATCCAGCAGCACATCAAAAAGCTTATCCACCATGATCAAGTGGGCTTCATCCCTGGGATGCAGGGCTGGTTCAATATACACAAATCAATAAATGTAATCCAGAATATAAACAGAACCTAAGACAAAAACCACATGATTATCTCAATAGATGCAGAAAATGCCTTTGACAAAATTCAACAATGCTTCATGCTAAAAATTCTTAATAAATTAGGTATTGTTGGGGCGTATCTCAAAATAATAAGAGCCATCTATGACAAAACCACAGCCAATATCATACTGAATGGGCAAAAACTGGAAGCATTCTCTTTGAAAACTGGCACAAGACAGGGATGCCCTCTCTCACCACTCCTATTCAACATAGTGTTGGAAGTTCTGGCCACGGCAATTAGGCAGGAGAAGGAAATCAAAGGTATTCAATTAGGAAAAGAGGAAGAAAAATTGTCCCTGTTTGCAGATGACATGATTGTATATATCTAGAAAACCCCATTGTCTCAGCCCAAAATCTCCTTAAGCTGATAAGCAACTTCAGCAAAATCTCAGGATACAAAATCAATGTACAAAAATCACAAGCATTCTTATACATCAATAACAGACAAACAGAGAGCCAAATCATGGGTGAACTCCCATTCACAATTGCTTCAAAGAGAATAAAATACCTAGGAATCCATCTTACAAGGGACGTGAAGGACCTCTTCAAGGAGAACTACAAACCACTAGGAAGAATCAATATCGTGAAAATGGCCATAATGCCCAAGTCAATTTACAGATTCAATGCCATCCCCATCAAGCTACCAATGACTTTCTTCACAGAATTGGAAAAAACTACTTCAAAGTTCATATGGAACCAAAAAAGAGCCACATCGCCAAGTCAATCCTAAGCCAAAAGAACAAAGCTGGAGGCATCACACTACCTGACTTCAAACTACACTACAAGTCTACAGTTACCAAAAGAGCATGGTACTGGTACGAAAACAGAGATATAGATCAATGGAACAGAACAGAGCCCTCAGAAATAATGCCACATATCTACAACTATCTGATCTTTGACAAACCTGAGAAAAACAAGCAATGGGGAAAGGATTTCCTATTTAATAAATGGTGCTGGGAAACTGGCTAGCCATATGTGGAAAGCTGAAACTGGATCTCTTCCTTACATTTTGTACAAAAATCAATTCAAGATGGATTAAAGACTTAAACATTAGACCTAAAACCATAAAAACCCTAGAAGAAAACCTAGGCATTACGAATCAGAACATAGGCATGGGCAAGGGCTTCATGTCTAAAACACCAAAAGCAATGACAACAAAAGCCAAAATTGACAAACGGGATCTAATTAAACTAAAGAGCTTCTGCACAGCAAAAGAAACCACCATCAGAGTTAACAGGCAACCTACAAAATGGGAGAAAGTTTTCACAACTTACCCATCTGACAAAGGGCTAATATCCAGAATCTACAATGAACTCAAACAAATTTACAAGAAAAAAACAAACAACCCCATAAAAATGTGGGCGAAGGACATGAACAGACACTTCTCAAAAGAAGACATTTATGCAGCCAAAAAACACATGAAAAATTGCTCACCATCACTGGCCCTCAGAGAAACGCAAATCAAAACAACAATGAGATGCCATCTCACACCAGTTAGAATGGTGATCATTAAAAAGTCAGGAAACAACAGGTGCTGGAGAGGATGTGGAGAAATAGGAACACTTTTACACAGTTGGTGGGACTCTAAACTAGTTTAACCATTGTGCAAGTCAGTGTGGCATTTCCTCAGAGACCTAGAACTAGAAATTCCATTTGACCCAGCCATCCCATTACTGGGTATATACCCAAAGGACTATATATCATGCTGCTATAAGGACACATGCACACGTAAGCAACCCAAATGTCCAACAATGATAGACTGGATTAAGAAAATGTGGCACATATACACCATGGAATACTATACAGCCATATAAAATAATGAGTTCATGTCCTTTTTAGAAACATGGATGAAATTCGAAATCATCATTCTCAGTAAACTATCGCAAGAACCAAAAACCAAACACTGCATATTCTCACTCATAGGTGGGAATTGAACAATAAGAACACATGGATACAGGAAGGGGATCATCACACTCTGGGGACTGTTGTGGGGTGGTGGGAGGGGAGAGGGACAGCATTGGGAGATATACCTAATGCTAGGTGAGGAGTTAGTGGGTGCAGCGCACCAGCATGGCACATGTATACATATTTAACTAACCTGCACATTGTGCACATGTACACTAAAACCTAAAGTATAATAATTATAAATTAATTAATTAAAAAAATGTGAACTGCTGAATCATAAGATAGCTTCAAACCTGTGAGATGAATGCACACATCACAAAGAAGTTTCTCACAATGTTTCTGTGTAGTTTTTTTTTTTTTTGAAGATATTTCCTTTTCCACCGTAGGCCACAAAGGGCTCCCAATATCCACTTGCAGATTCTGCAAAAAGAGAGACTCAAAACTGCTCAATCAAAAGATAGGTTCAACACTGTGAGTTGAATTCACACATCCCAAAGAAGTTTCTCAGAATTCTTCTGTGTAATTTTTATGCGAAGTTATTTGGTTTTCCACAGTAGGCCTCAAAGGGCTCCAAATATCCACCTGCAGATTCTACAAAAAGAGAGATTCAAAACTGCTCAATCACAAGATAGGTTCAACCCTTTGTGTTGAATGCATACATCACAAAGAAGTTTCTCTGAATGCTTCTATGTTGCTTTTATTGGAAGATATATTTTTTCTATCCACTTGCAGATTCTACAAAAAGGGAGATTCAAATCAGCTCAATGAGAAGATAAGTTCAACACTGTGTTTTGAATTCACACCTCACAAAGAAGTTTCTCAGAATACTTCTGTTTAGTATTTAAGTGAAGATATTTCCTTTTCCACAATAGACCTCGAAGCTCTCCAAACATCCACTTGCTGTTTCTGCAAAAAGAGATTAAAAACTGTTTAATGAAATGGTAGGTTCAATTCAGTGAGTTTAATGCAAACATCACAAAGGAGTTTTTCAGAATGATTCTGTGTACTTTTTCTGTGAATATATTTGATTTTCCTCAGAAGGCCTCACAGCACTCCAAAAATCCACTTGTAGATTCTACAAAAAGAGAGAGTCAAAAGAACTTAATCAAAAATTAAGTTCAACTCTGTGAGTTGAACGCACACATCAGGAAGAAGTTTCTGAGAATGCTTCTGTGTAGGTTTTATTTAAAGATATTTCCTTTTCCACCACAGGGTGCAAAGGGCTCCAAATATCCACTTGCAGATTCTACAAAAAGAGAGATTCTAAACTGCTCAATCAAATGATATTTTCAACTCTGTGAGTTGAATGCACACATCACAAAAACTTTCTCAGAAGGCTTCTAAGTAGTTTTTATGTGAAGATATTGCCTTTTCCACTATAGGCCTCAAAGGGCTGCAATTATCTACTTGCAGATTCTACAAAAAGGATGTTTCAATACTGCTGAATCAAAAGAAAATTTCAACTCTGTGAAATGAATGTATACATCACAAAGTAGTTTCTCATAATGCTTCTACCTGGTTTTTATGGGAAGATATTTCCTTTTCCACAACAGGCCTCAAAAAGCTGCAAACATCCACTTGCAGTTTCTACAAAAAGAGAGTTTCAAAACTGCTCAATCAAAAGAAAAGTTCAGCTCTGAGATGAATGCACACATCACAAATAAGTTTCTCAGAATGATTCTTTGTAGTTTTTATCTGAAGATATTTGCTTTTCCACAGTAGGCCTCAAAGTGCTCCAAATATCCACTTGTAGATTATACAAAAATATTGTTTCAAAACTGCTCAATCAGAAGATAGGTTCAACCCTGTGAGATAATGGCACACATCCCAAAGAAGTTTCTCAGAATGTTTCTGTGTAGTTTTTATTTGAAGATATTTCCTTTTCAACCACAGACCGCAATGGGCTCCAAATATCCACTTGCAGATTCTGCAAAAAGAGAGATTCAAAATTGCTCAATCAAAAGATAAGTTGAACCCTATGAGGTGAATGCACACATGCCAAAGAAATTTCTCAGAATTCTTCTGTGTAGCTTTTATGTGAAGATATTTGGTTTTCCACAGTAGGCCTCAAAGGGATCCAAATATCCACCTGCAGATTCTGCAAAAATGATTCTAAATTGCTCAATCAAAAGAAAGCTTCAACTCTGTGAGTTGAATGCACACATCAGAAAGAAGTTTCTCATAATGCTTCTGTCTACTTTTTATGTGAAGATATTTCCTTTTCCACAATAGGTCAAAAAGGGCTCCAATTATCCACTTGCAGATTCTACAAAAAGAGTGTATCAAAACTGCTCAATCAAAAGAAAAGTTCAACTCTGAGATGAATGCACACATCACAAAGGAGTTTCTCAGAATGCTTCTGTGTAGTTTTTATCTGAAGATACTGGCTTTTCCATGGTAGGCCACAAAGCGCTCCAAATATCCCCTTGCAGATACTACAAAAAAAGTGTTTGAAAACTGATCAATCATAAGATATGTTCAACCCTGTGAGATGAATGCACATATCAGGAAGTAGTTTCTCAGAATGTTTCTGTGTAGTTTTTATTTGAAGATATTTCCTTTTCCACCATTGGCTGCAAAGGGCTCCAAATATCCACTTGTAGATTCTGCAAAAAGAGAGATTCAGAACTGCTCCATGAAAGAAAGTTTCAAATCTGGGAGTTGAACGCACACATCCCAAAATAGTTTCTCAGAATGCTTCTGTGTAGTATTCATGTGAAGATGTTTGCTTTTCCACCATTGGCCTCAAAGTGCTCCAAATATCCAACTGAAAATTCTGCAAAAAGAGAGATTCAAAACTCATCAATCAAAAGATAAGTTCACTTCTGTGAGATGAATGCATACATCACAAAGAAGTTTCTCTGAATACTTCTGTGTCGATTTTATTTGAAGATATTACCTTTTCCACCATAAGGCGCAAAGGACTCCAAATATCCACTTGTAGATTCTACAAAAAGAGAGATTCGAAACTGCTCAATGAGAAAATAAGTTCAACTCTGTGAGCTGAATGCACACATCACAAAGAGCTTTCTCAGAATGCTTCTGTATGGTTTTTATGTGAAGATATAGCTTTTTCCACAATAGGCCTCATAGCTCTCCAAACATCCACTTGCAGATTCTGCAAAAAGAGAGATTCAAAACTGCTCAATCAAAAGAAAGTTTCAACTCTGTGAGTTGAATACACCCATCACAAACAGGTTTCTCAGAATGCTTCCGTGTAGTTTTTATGTGAGCATATTTGATTTTCTACAGTAGGCCTCACAACGCTCCAAATATCCACTTGCAGATCCTACCAAAAGAGAGATTCAAAACTGCTCAATCAAAATATAGGTTCAACTCTGTGAGTTGAATCTACACATCACAAAGAAGTTTCTCAGAATGCTTCTGAGTAGTTTTTATATGAAGATATTTCCTTTTCTGCAATAGGCTTCAAAGGTCTCCAATTATCCACTTGCAGATTCTACAAAAAGAGTGTTTCAAAACTGCTAAATCAAAAGAAAGGTTCAACTCTGCGAAAAGAAAGCACACATCACAAGAAAGTTTCTCTGTATACTTCTATGTAGCTTTTATTTGAAGATATTTCCTTTTCCACCATAGGGCGCAAAGGGCTCCAAATATCCACTTGCATATTCCACAAAAAGAGAGACTGGAAACTGCTCAATGAGAAGATAAGTTTAACTCTGTGAGTTGAATGGACACCTCACAAAGGAGTTTCTCAGAATGCTTCCATGTAGTTTTTTTTTGAAGATATTTCCTTTTACACAATAGGCCTGAAAAATCCCCAAACATCCACTTGCAGATTCTGCAAAAGGAGAGATTCAAAACTGCTCAATCAAATGATAGGTTCAACACTTTGAGATGAATGAACACATCAGAAAAAGTTTCTCAGAATGCTTCTGTGTAGTTTTTCTGTGAACATGTTTGATTTTCCAAAGCAGGCCTCACAACTCTCGAAATATCCACTTGCAGATTCTACAAATAGAGCGATTTGAAACTGCTCAATGTGAAGATAAGTTCAACTCTGTAAGTTGAATGAAAACCTCACAAAGAAGTTTCTTAGAATGCTTCTTTTTAGTTTGTATGTGAAGATATTTCCTTTTCAACAATTGGCCTCAAAGCTCTCCATACATCCACTTGCAGATTCTGCAAAAAGAGAGATTCAAAACTGCTCAATCAAAAGATAGGTTCGACTCTGTGAGTTGAATGCACACATCACAAAGAAGTTTATCAGAATACTTCTGTGTAATTTTTATGTGAACATATTTGATTTTCCCTAGAAGCCCTCACAACACTCCAAATATCCACTTGCAGACTCCACAAAAAGAATGTTTCAAAACTGCTCAATCATAAGATAGGTTCAACCTTGTGAGATGAATACACATCACAAAGAAGTTTCTCAGAACGCTTCTGAGTAGTTTTTATTTGAAGAAATTTCCTTTTCCACCATAGGCCGCAAAGGGCTCCAAATATCCACATGCAGATCCTGCAAAAAGAGAGATTCAAAACTGCTCCATCAAAAGATAAGTTCAACTCTGTGAGTTGAGTGCTCACATCCCAAGGAAGTTTCTCAGAATGCTTCTGTGTAGTTTTTATGTGGAGATATTTCCATTTCCACAATAGGCCTCAATGCTCTCCAAACATCCACTTGTAGATTTTGCAAAAAGAGAGATTCAAAACAGCTCATTCAAAAGAGAGGTTCAAATATGTGAATTGAATGCACACATCACAGAGAAGTTTCTCAGAATGCTTCTGTGTAGTTTTTAGCTGAAGATATTTGCCTTTCCATGGTAGGCCTGAAAGCGATCCAAATATCCACTTGCAGATTCCACAAAAAGAGTGTTTCAAAACTGCTCAATCATGAAATAGGTTCAACCTTGTGAGATGAATGCACACATCACAAATAAGTTTCTCTGACTGCTTCTGTGTAGTTTTTATGTGAAGATATTTCCTTTTCCACAATAGGTCTCAAAGGGCTCCAAATATCCACTTGCAGATTCTAAAAAAAGCGTGATTCAAAACTGCTCAATCAAAAGATATGTTGAACTCTGTCAGTTGAATGCATACATCACAAATAAGTTTCTCAGAACGCTTCGGAGTAGTTTTTATGGTAAGATATTTCCTTTTCCACAATAGGACTCAAAGGGCTCCAATTATCCACTTGCAAATACTATAAAAAGAGTGTTTAAAAATGCCTCAATAAAAAGAAAGTTTCAACTCTCTGAGATGAATGCACACATCAATGAGAAGTTTCTCAGAATGCTTCTGTGTAGTTTTTATGTGAGAATATTTCCTTTTCCACAGTAGTCCTCAATAGGCTCCAAATATCCACATGCAGATTTTACTAAAACAGTGTTTCAAAACTGCTCAATCAAAAGAAAGTTTCAATTCTGTGAAATGAATGCACGCATTACAAAGAGTTTTCCAGAATGCTTCTGTGTAGTTTTTATCTGAAGATATTTGCTTTTCCACGGTAAGCCTCAAAGCGCTCCGAATATCAACTTGCAGATTTCACAAAAAGAGTGTTTCAAAACTGCTCAATCGTAAGATAGGTTCAACCCTGTGAGATGAATGCACACATCACAAAGAAGTTTCTGAGACTATTTCTGTGTAGTTTTTGTTTGAAGATATTTCCTTTTCCACCATAGGCTGCAAAGGGCTCCAAATATCCACTAACAGATTCTGCAAAAAGAGAGATTAAAAACTGCTTAATCAAAGCATAGATTCAACTCTGTGATTTGAATGCAGACATCCTAAAGAAGATTCTCAGAATGTTTCTGGTTAGTTTTAATTTGAAAATGTTTGCTTTTCCACAGTAAAGCTCAAATGGCTCAAATTATGCACTTGCAGATTCTGCAAAAGAGTGTTTCAAAACTGCTCAATCAAAATAAATTCTCAACTCTGTGAGAAGAGTGCACACATCACAAAGAAGTTTCTCAGAATGCTTCTGTGTAGTTTTTATGTGAAGATATTTCCTTTTCCATAATAGGCCTCAAAGCTCTGCAAACATCCACTTGCAGATTCTTCAGATTCTGCAAAAAGAGAGATTCAAAACTGCTCAATCAAAAGATGGCTCAATCCTGTGAGTTGAATGCAGACATCACAAAGAAGTTTATCAGAATGCTTCTGAGAAGTTTCTATGTGAACATATTTGATTTTCCACCGTAGGACTCACAGAGGTCCAAATATCCACTTGCAGTTTCTACAATAAGAGAGATTCAAAACTGGTCAATGAAAAGATAGGTTCAACTCTGTGAGTTGAATTCACACATCAAGAAAAAGTTTCTGAAAATGCTTCTGTGTACTTTTTATTTGAAGATATTTCCTTTCCCACCATAGGGTGAAAAGGAATACAAATATGCACTTGCAGATTCTACAAAAAGTGAGATTTAAAACTGTTCAATCAAAAGATAGGTTCAACTCTGTGAGTTGAATGCACACATCACAAAAAATTTTCTGGGTTTATTTGAAGATATTTCCTTTTCCACCATAGGGCGCAAAGGGCTCCAATTATCCACTTGTAGATTCTACAAAAAGAGTGTTTCAAAACAGCTGAATCAAAAAGAATGTTCAACGCTGTGAGATGAATGCCCACATCACAAATAAGTTTCTCTGACTGCTTCTGTGTAGCTTTTATGTGAAGATATTTCCTTTTCCACAATAGACCTCAAAGGGCTCCAAATATCCCCTTGCGGATTCTACAAAAATAGTGTTTCAAAACTCCTCAATCGAAAGAAAAGTTCAACTTTGTGAGATGAATGCACACATCACAAAGAAGTTTCTCAGAATGCTTCTGTGTAGTTTTTATCTGAAGATTTTTGCTTTTCCAAGGTAGGCCTGAAAGCGCACCAAATATCCACTCGCAGATTCTGTAAAAGGAGTGTTTCAAAACTCCTCAATCATAAGATAGGTTGAACCCTATCAGATGAATGCACACATCACAAAGAAGGTTTTCTGAATGTTTCTGTGTAGTTTTTCATTGAAGATATTTTCTTTTCCACCATGGGACCCAATGGACTCCAAATATCCTCTTCCAGATTCTGCAAATAGAGAGATTCAAAACTGCTCAATCAAAAGATAGGTTCAACTCTGTGAGTTGAATGCACACTTCCCAAAGTAGTTTCTCAGAATGCTTCTGTGTAGTTTTTATATGAAGAGATTTGCTTTTCCACTGTAGGCCTCAAAAGGCTCCAAATATCCACCTGCATATTCTGCAAAAGCAGAGATTCAAAACTGCTCTATCAAAAGATAGGTTCACCTCTAGGAGTTGATTGCATACATCACAAAGAAGTTTCTCTAAATACTACTGTGTAGTTTTTATTTGAAGATATTTCCTTTTCCACTATGGGGCGCCAAGGTCTCCAAAAATCCACTTGCCGATTCTACAAAAAGAGAGATTCAAAACCGCTCAATGAAAAGATGGGTTCAGCCCTGTTAGTTGAATGCCTACATAACAAAGAAGTTTCTCTGAATTCTTCTGTGTAGTTTTTATTTGAACATATTTCCTTTTCCACCATAGGTCACAATGGGCTCCAAATATCCACATGCAGATTCTACAAAAAGAGAGATGCAAAACTACTCAATTAGAAGATAAGTTCAACCTTGTGAGTTGAATGCACACCTCACAAAGAAGTTTCTCAGAATGCTTCTGTGTAGTTTTTATGTGAATATATTTACTTTTCCACAATAGGCCTCAAAAGGCACAAAATATCCACTTGCAGATTCTGCAAAAAGAGAGATTCAAAACTACTCTATCAAAAGATAGTTTCAACTCTGCGAGTTGAATGCACACATCCCAAAGAATTTCTCAAAATATTTCTGTGCAGTTCTTATGTGAAGATATTTGCTTTTCCACAGTAGGCCTCAAAGGGCTCCAAATAGCCACCTGCAGATTCTGCAAAAAGAGAGATTCAAAACTGCTCAATGAGAAGATAAGTTCAACAGTGTGAGTTGAATGGACACCTCACAAAGAAGTTTCTCAGAATGCTTCTGTGTAGTTTTTATGTGAAGATATTTCCTTTTCCACAATAGTCCTCAAAGCCCTCCAAACATCCACCTGCAGATTGTGCAAAAAGAGAGTTTCAAAACTGCTCAATCAAAAGTTAGGTTCAAGTCTGTCAGTTGAATGCATACATCACAAAGAAGTTTCTCTGCATCCTTCTGTGTAACGTTTATTTGAAGATATTTCCTTTTCCACCATAGGGTCCAAAGGGCTCCAAATATCCACGTGCAGATTCTACAAAAAGAGAGATTCTAAAATGCTCCATCAAAAGATAGATTCAACTCTGTGAGTTAAATGCACACATCACAAAGAAATTTCTTAGAATGCTTCTCAGTAGTTTTTATCTGAAGATATTTCCTTTTCCACAATAGGTCTCATAGGGCTCATATTATCCTCTTGCAGATTCTAGAAAAAGATTGTTTCAAAACTGCTCAACCAAAACAAAGTTTCAACTCAGTGAGTTGAATGCACACATCACAAAGAGGTTTTTCAGAATGCTTCTGTGTAGTTTTTATCTGAAGATATTTGGTTTTCCACGGTAGGCCTCAAAGGGCTCCAAATATTCACTTGCAGATTCTACAAAAAGAGTGTTTCAAAACTTCTCAATGATAAGATCAGTTCAACACTGTGCGATGAGTGCACTCCTCAAAAAGATTCTCAGAATGTTTCTGTGCAGTTTTTATTTGAAGATATATCCATTTCCACCATAGGCCACAAAGGGCTCCAAATATCCTCTTGCAGATTCTGCAAAAGAGAGATTCAAAACTGCTCAATCAAAAGAAGGTTCAACTCTGTGAGTTGATTGCACACATCCCAAAGAAGTTTTTCTGAATGCTTCTGTGTAGTTTTTATGAGAAGATATTTGCTTTTCTACATTAGGCCTCAAATGTCGCCAAATATCCACCTGCAGATTCTGCAAAATGAGTGGTTCAAAATGGCTAAATCAAAAGACAGGTTCAGCTCTATGAGTTCAATGCATACATCACAAGGAAGTTTCTCTGAATGATTTTCTGTACTTTTTATTTGAAGATATTTCCTTTTCCACCATACGGCACAAAGGGCTCCAAATATCCACTTGCAGATTCTCCAAAAAGAGAGATTCAAAACTGCTCAATGGGAAGATAAGATCAACTGTGTGATTTGAATGTACACCTTGCAAAGAAGTTTCTCAGAATGTTTCTGTGTAGTTTTTATGTGAATATATTTCCTTTTACACAAAGCCTCAAAGCTCTCCAAACAGCCACTTGCAGATCCTCCAAAAAGAGAGATTCAATACTTCCCAATCAAAAGATTGGTTCAACTCTGTGAGTTGAATGCACACATCATAAAGAAGTTTCTCAGAATGCTTCTGTGTGGTTTTATTGGAAAGTATTTTATTTTCCACAGTAGGAGTCACAGCATTCCAGATATCCACTTGCAGATTCTATGAACAGAGAAATCCAAACGGCTCAATAGAAAGGTAGGAACAACTCATTGAGTTGAATGCACACATCACGAAAAGTTTCTTAGAATGCTTCTGAGTAGTTTTCATTTGAAGATATTTCCTTTTCCACAATAGGTCGCAAAGGGCTTCAAATATCCACTTGTAGATCCTTCAAAAAGAGAGATTCAAAACTGCTCAATGAGAAGATAAGTTCAACAATGTGAATTGAATGCACACATTTCAAAGAAGTTTCTGAGAATGCTTCTGTGTAGTTTTTATTTGAAGTTATTTCCTTTTCCATCACAGGGCACAAAGTGCTGTAAATATCCACTTGCAGATTCTACAAAAAGAGAGATTCTAAACTGCTCCATCAAAAGATAGATTCAACTCTGTGAGTTGAATGCAAACATCACAAAGAAGTTTCTCAAAATGCTTCTGAGTAGTTTTTATGTGAAGATATTTCCTATTCCACAGCAGGCCTCAAAGGGCTTCAATTATCCACTTGCAGATTCTACTAAAAGAGTGTGTCAAAACTGCTCAATCAAAAGAAAGTTTCAATTCTGTGAGATGAATGCACACATCACAAAGTAGTTTCTCAGAATGCTTCTGTGCAGTTTTCATGTGAAGAGATTTCCTTTCCCACCATAGGCAATAAAGGACTGCAAATATTCACTTGCAGCTTCTACAAAAAGAGTGTTCCAAAACTGCTCAATCAAAAGAAAGTTTCAACTCTGTGAGATGAATGCACGCATCCCAAGAAGTTTCTCAGAATTCTTCTGTGTAGTTTTTGTCTGAAGATATTTATTTTTCCACGGTGGGCCTCACAGCACTCTAATATCCACTTGCAGACTGTACAAAAAGACTGTTTCAAAACTGCTCAAGCATAAGTTAGCTTCAACCCTGTGAGATGAATGCACATATCACAATGAAGTTTCCCCGAAAGTTTCTGTGTAGTTTTTATTTGACGATATTTCCTTTTCCACCATAGGCCACAAAGGGCTAAAAATATCCACTTGCAGATTCTGGAAGAGACAGATTAAAAACTGCTCAATCTAAAGATGGGTTCAACTCTGGGAGTTGAATGCATGCATCACAAAGAAGTTTCTCAGAATCATTCTGTGTAGTTTTTATGTGAAGATATTTGCTTTTCCACTATAAGCCTCAAAGGGCTCCAAATATCCACCTGCAGATTCTGCAAAAAGAGAGATTCAAAACTACTCAATCAAAAGACAGGTTCAACACTGTGAGCTGAATGCACACATCACAAAGTAGTTTCTCTGATTGTTTCTATGTAGTTTTTATTTGAAGATATTTCCTTTTCCACCATATTATGCAAAGGGCTCCAAATATCCACTTGCAGATTCTATCAAAATGAGAGATTCAAAACTTCTCAATGAGAAGATAAGTTCAACTCTATGAGTTGAATGCACAGCTCACAAAGAAGTTTACAGAATGCTTCTGTGTAGTATTTATGTGAAGATATTTCCTTTTCCACAGTAAGATTCAGAGCTCTAAAACACCCATTTGCAGATTCTGCAAAAAGGGAGATTCAAAACTGCTCAATAAAAAGATAGGCTCAATTCTTTGAGTTGAATGCACACATCCCAAAGAAGTTTCTCAGAATACTTCTGTGTTGTTTTTATGTGAAGATATTTCCTTTTCCATCATAGAGGTCAAAGAGCACCAAATATCCACTTGCAGTTTCTAAAAAAAGAGTGTTTCAAAACTGCTCCATTAAAAGAAAGTTACAACACTGTGAGTTGAATGCGCACATCAAAAAGCAGTTTCTGAGAATTCTTCTGACCAGATTTTATGTGAAGATAATTCCTTTTCCACTGAAGGCTTCAAAGCTCTTCAAAAGTCCACTTGCATATTCTACAAAAGGAGTGTTTCAAAACTGCTCAATTAAAAGTTATGTTCAACTCTGTGGGTTGAAAGCACACATCACAAAGAATTTTCTGAGAATGCTTCTGTTTAGTTTTATGTGAAGATAATCCCATATCCAATGAAGGCCTCAAAGAGGTCCAAATATCCACTTGCAGATCCTACAAAAAGAGTGTTTCACAACTTCTCTATGAATAGGTATGTTCAACTTTGTGAGTTGAATGCAAACATAACAAATAAGTTTCTGAGAATGCTTCTGTCTAGTTTTTATAAGAAGATATTACCTTTTCCACCATAGCCCTCAAAGCACTACAAATGTACATTTGCAGATACTACAAAAAGAGTGTTTAAAAAGTGCTCTCTCAAAAGAAATGTTCAACTCTCTGAGTTGAATGCACACATCACAAAGTAGTTTCTAACAATGCTTCTGTCTAGTTTTTATTCCAAGATATTTCCGTTTCCAATGAGGGCTTCAAAGGGCTTCAAATTTCCATCTGCAGATTCTACAAAAACAGAATTTCAAAACTGCTCTATGAAAAGTTATGTTCAACTCTGTGAGTTGAATGCAAACATCACAAAGAAGTTTCTGAGAATTCTTCTGTATAGTTTTTATATGAAGATATATCATTTTCCATGGAAGGCCTCAAAGAGCTACAAATGTCCACTTGCAGATTCTACAGAAAGAGGGTTTCAAAACTGCTCTATCAAAGGGAAGGTTCAACTCTGCAAGTTGAATGTGCAGATCACAAAGAAATTTCAGAGAATGCTTCTCTGTAGTTTTTACATGAAGATATTCCCCTTTCCAACGAAGGCCTCAAAAACGGTGCAAATATCCCCTTGCACATCCTACAAAAAGAGTGTTTCAAAACTGCTCTATCAAAAGGAAAGTTGAACTCCGTTAGTTGAATTTACACATCACAAAGAAGTTTCTGAGAATGATTCTGTCTAGTTTTTATGTGAGGATATTCCCAATGATGGCTTCAAAGCAGTCCAAATATCCACTTGCAGATTTTACAAAAAGTGTTTTTCAAAAGGCTCTATCAAACGGAAGGTTCAACTCTGTAAGTTGAATGCACACATCACAAAGAAGTTTCTGAAAATGCTTCTGTCTAGTTTTTATTTGAAGATATTCCCATTTACAATGAAGGGTCTCAAAGTGGTCCAAATATCCACTTGCAGGTTCTAAAAAGAGTGTTTCAAAACTGCTCTATCAAAAGGAAAGTTCAACTCTGTCAGTTGAATGCACACATCACAAAGAAGTTTCTGAGAATGCTTCTGTCTAGTTTTTATGCGAAGATATTCCCATTTCCAACGAAGGCCTCAAAAGGGTCCAAATATCCACTTGCAGTTTCTTCTAAAAGGGTGTTTCACGACTGCTCTATGAAGAGGTATGTTCAACGCTGTGAGTTGTATGCAAACATCAAAATGAAGTTTCTGAGAATGCTTCTGCCTAGTTTTTATTTCAAGATATTTCCTTATGCACCAAAGCCCTCAAAGGGCTACAAATGTCCACTTGTAGAACCTATAAAGGAGTGTTTCAAAACTGCTCTATCAAAAGGAAGGTTGAACTTTGTGAGTTGAATGCACACATCCCAAAGAAGTTTCTGAGAATGCTTCTGTCTAGTTTTTAGATGAAGATATTCCCGTTTCCAATGAAGACCACAAATCCGGTCAAAATATCCACCTGCAGGTTCTTCAAAAAGCATATTTCATAACTTCTCTATGAACACGTATGTTCAACCCTGTGAGTTGAATTCACACATGACAAAGGAGTTTCTGAGAAAGTTTCTGTTTAGATTTTATGTGAAGATATTCCCGTTTCCAACGAGGGCCTCAAATCCGTCCAAATATACCCTTGCAGTTCCTTCAAGAAGAGTGTTTCACAAATGCTCTATGAAAAGGAATGTTCAACTCTGTCAGTTTAATGCACACATTACAAAGAAGTTTCTGAGAATGCTGCTATCTAGTTTTTATTTGATGATATTCCCTTTCCCATCATAGCCCTCAAAGTGCTATAAATGTCCACATGCAGACTCTGAAGAAAAAGTGTTTCTAAACTGCTCTATCAAAAGAAAGTTTCAACTCTGTGAGTTGAATGTACACATCACAAAGTAGTTTCTGAGAATGCTTCTCTCTAGTTTTTACTTGAAGTTATTCCCGTTTTCAATGAAGTCTTCAAAGCACTCCAAATATTCACTAGCAGATTCTACAAAGAGAGTGTTTCAAAGCTGCTCTATCAAAAGGAAAGTTCAAATCTCTGAGTTGAATGCACACATCACAAAGAAGTTTCTGAGAACAATTCCGTCCAGTTTTTATTTGAAGACATTTCCTTTTCATTCATAGGTCTCAAAGTGCTCCAAATATCCACTTGCAGATTCTACAAAAAGAGTGTTTCAACAATCCTCTATCAAAGAGGAAGGCTCAAATCTGTGAGATGAATGCACACGTCACAAAAAATTTTCTGAGAATGCGTCTCTCTAGTTTTTATGTGAAAATATACCAGTTTCCAACGAAGGACTCAAAGCGTCCTAACTTTACAATTCCAGATTCTACAAACAGAGTGGCGAAAAACTGCTCTATGAAAAGTTACGTTCAAATCTGGGAGTTGAATGCACACATCACAAAGAAATTACTGAGAATGCTTCTGTCTAATTTTTATGTGAAGATATTCCCGTTTCCAATGAGGGCCTCAAGTCGGTCCAAATATCCACATGTAAGTTCTTCAAAAAGATTGTTTCACAACTGTTCTATGAAAAGGAATGTTCGACTCTGTGAGCTGAATGCACCCATCACAAAGAAGTTTCTGAGAAAGCTTCTGTCTCTTTTTTATTTGAAGATATTTCCTTTTCCACCATAGCCCTCAAAGTGCTACAAATGTACACATGCATATTCTACAAAAAGAGTGTTTCAAAACTGCTCTATCAAAAGAAATGTTCAACTCTGTGGTTGAATGCACACATCACAAAGTAGTTTCTGAGCATACTTCTGTCTAGTTTTTATTTGAAGATATTCCCGTTATCTACAAAGGCATATAAGCGCTCCAAATATCCCATTGCAGATCCTACAAAAAGCGTGTTTCAAAACTGCCCTATCAAAAGGAAGGTTCAACTGTGTGAGTTGAATGCACACATCATGAAGAAGTTTCTGTGAATCCTTCCATCTAGTTATTATGTGAAGATATTTCCTTTTCCACTGAAGGCTTCAAAGTACTCCAAATGTCCACTTGCAGATTCTGCAATAAAAGTGTTTCAAAACTTCTCTATCAAAATGAAAGTTCAACTCTGTGAGTAGAATGCACACATCACAAAGTAGTTTCTGAGAATGCTTCTGTCTAGTTTTTATGTGAAGATATTCCCATTGCCAATGAAGGCCTCAAATCGGTCCACATATCCCCATGAAGATTCTACAAAAAGAATGTTTCAAAACTGCTCTTTCAAAAGGAAGGTTCAACTCTGTAAGTTGAATGCACACATCACAAAGTCGATTCTGAGAATGCTTCTGTCTAGTTTTTATGTGAAGATATTCCCGTTTTCAACAAAGGCCTCAAAGCGGTCCAAATATCCACTTGCAGATTCTACAAAAATAGTGTTTCAAAACTGCTCTATGAAAGGTTATGTTCCACTGTGTGAGTAGAATGCACACATCACAGAGAAGTTTCTGAGAATGCTTCTGTCTAGTTTTTATGTGAAGATATACTCGTTTCCAATGAAGGCCTAAAAATGGTGCAAACATCACTTTGCAGATTCTACAAAAAGAGTGTTTCATAACTGCTCTATCAAAAGGAAGTTTCAACTCTGTGAGATGAACGCACACATCACAATGTTGTTTCTGAGAATGCTTCTGTCAAGTTTTTATGTGACGATATTCCCGTTTCCAACAAAGTCTTCAAAGCACTCCAAATATCCACTTGCACATTGTACAAATGGGTTTTTCAAAACTGCTCTATCAAAAGGAAGGTTGAACTCTGTGAGTTGAATGCACACAACATAAAGAAGTTTCTAACAATGCTTCTGTCTATTTTTTATGAGAGGAAACTCCCGCTACAAACGAAGGCCTCAAAGCGGTTCAAATATGCACTTGCAGATTCAACAAAAAGAGTGCTTCAAAACAAGTCTAGGAAAAGTTGTGCTCAACTCCGTCAGTTGAATGCACACATCACAGACATTTTTCAGAGAATGTTTCTGTCTAGTTTTATGTGAAGATATTACTGTTTCCAACCTAGGTCCCAAATTGGTCCAAATATCCACTTCCACGTTCTTCAAAAAGAATGTTTCACAACTGCTCTAAGAAAAGGTATGTTCAATTCTGTGAGTTGAATGCAAACATCACAAAGAAGTTTCTGAGAATACTTCTGTCTAGGTTTTATATGAAGGTATTTCCTTTTCTACCATAGGTCTCAAAGCGATCCAAATATCCACTTGCAGATTCCACAAAAGGAGTTTTTCAAAACTGCTCTATCAAAAGGAAGGCTCAGTTCTGTGAGTTGAATGCATACATCACAAAGTACTTTTTGAGAACGCTTCTGTCTAGTTATTATTTGAAGATATTCCCTTTTCCAATGAAGGCTTCAAAGTGCTCCAAATATCCACTTGCAGATTCTACAAAAAGAGTGTTTCAAAACTGCTCTATCAAAAGGAAGATTCAACCCAGTGAGTTGAATGCCCACATCACAAAGAAGTTTCTGAGAATGCTTCTGTCTAGTTTTTTTGTTAAGATATTTCCTTTCCTACCATAGTCCTCAAAGCACTCCAAATATCCACCAGCATATTCTGCAAAAAGAGTGTTTCAAAACTAGTCTATAAAATGGAAAGTTGAACTCTGTGAGTTGAATGCATACATCACAAAGAAGTTTCTGAGAATGCTTCTGTCTAGTTTTCATGTGAAGATATTCCCGTTTCCAACGAAGGCCTCAAAGCAGTCCAAATTTCCACCTGCAGATTCTACAAAAAGAGTGTTTCACAACTGCTCTATGAAAAATTATATTCAACTCTGTGAGTGCAATGCACGCATCACAAAGTAGTTTCTGAGAAGGCTTTTGTCTAGTTTTTTTTTTTGAAGTTATTCCCTTTTCCACCGTAGCCCTCATAGAGCTACAAATGTCCACTTGTAAAATCCACAAAAAGAGTGTTTCAAAACTACTCTATTAAAAGAAAGGTTGAACTCTGTGATTTTAATGCACACATAGCATAGAGTTTTCTGAGACTTCTATCTAGTTTTTATTTGAAGACATTCCTGTTTCCAACCAAATCTTCAAAGTGCTTCAAATGTCCACTTTCAGATTCTACAAAAAGTGTGTTTCAAAACTGCTCTATGAAACGGAAGGTTCAAATCTGTGAGTTGAATTCGCCCATCACAAAGAACTTTTTGAGTCTGCTTCTGCCTAGTTTTTATGGGAAGATATTCCCGTTTCCAACGAATGCCTTAAAAATTTCCAAATATCACCTTGGAGATTCTCCAAAAAGAGTGTTTCAAAACTGCTCTATCTAAAGGAAGGTTCAACTCCTTGTTTTGAATGAACACATCCCAAAGAAGTTTCTGAAAATGCTTCTGTCTAGTTTTCATGTGAAGGTATTCCCGTTTCTAACGAAGGCATCATGGTTTTTATACAGAGGCCCCAAATCGGTCAAATATCCCCTTGCAGATTCTTTAAAAAGAGTGATTCAAAACAGCTCTCTGAAAAGGAAGGTTCAATTCTGTGAGTTGAATACACACATCACAAAGAAGTTTCTGAGAATGCTTCTGTCCAGTTTTTATATGAAGATAGTCCCTTTTCCATGAAGACCTCAAAGCGGTCCAAATATCCACTTGCAGATTCTCCTAAAAGAGTGTTTCAAAACTGCTCTCGGAAAAGATATGCTCAACTTCGTGATTTGAATGCACACATCACAAAGAAATTTCTGAGAATGCTTCTCTCTAGTTTTTATTTGAAGTTATTTCCTTTTCCACCATAGCCCACAAATCACTTCAAATGTCCCTTTCAGATTCTAAAATAAGAGTGTTTTAAAACTGTTCTATCAAAAGAAATGTTCAACACTGTCAGTTGAATGCACACATCACAAAGTAGTTTCTGAGAATGTTTCTGTCTAGCTTTTATTTGAAGATATTCCCGTTTCCAATGAAGTCTTCAAAGTGCTACAAATATCCACTTTGAGATTCTACAAAAAGAGTGTTTAAAAACTGCTCTATCAAAATGAAGGTTCAACTCTGTGAGCTGAATGCACACATCACAAAGAAGTTTCTGAGAATGCTTCTGTCCAGTTTTTATATGAAGATATTTTATTTTCCACAGAAATCCTCAAAGCACTCCAAATGTCTACTTGCAGATTCTACAAAAAAAGGGTTTCAAAACTGCCCTATCAAAAGAAAACTTCAACTCTGTGAGTAGAATGAACACACAACAAGGAAGTTTCTCAGAATCATTCTGTCTAATTTTTAAGTGAAGATTTTCCCGTTTCTAATTAAGGCCTCAAAACTGTGCAAATATCCACCTGCAGCTTCTACAAAGAGTGTTTCAAAACTGCTGTATCAAAAAGAATGTTCAACTCTGCGAGTTGAATGCACACATCACAAAGAAGTTTCCGAGAATGCTTCTGTCTAGTTTTTATGTGAAGATATACCTGTTTCCAATGAAGGCCACAAATCAGTCCAAATATCCACTTGCAGATTCTTCAAAAAGAGCGTTTCACAACTGCTCTAAGAAAAGGTATGTTCAACTCTGTGTGTTGAATGCAAACATCACTAAGTAGTTTCTGAGAATTCTTCTGTCTAGTTTTTATTTGAAGATATTTCCTTTTCTGCCATAACCCTCAAAGCGCTACAATGGTCCACTTGCAGATTCTACAAAAAGAGTGTTCCAAAACTGCTCTCTCAAAAGAAAGGTTCAACTGTGTGAGTTGAATGGATACATCACAAAGGAGATTCTGAGAAGGCTTCTGACTAGTTTTATTTGGAGATATTCCCATTACCAACGAAGGCTTTAATGCATTCCAAATATCCACTTGCAGATTTTAACAAAATAGTGTTTCAAAACTGCTCTATCAAAAGAAAGTTTCAACTCTGTGAGTTGAATGCATACATCACAAAGTAGTTTCTCAGACTGCTTATGTCTAGTTTTTATTTGAAGATATTCTGGTTTCCAACGAAGTCTTCAAAGCACTCTAAATACTCACTTGCACATTCTACAAATGAGGTTTTCAAAACTGCTCTATCAAAAGGAAGGTTCAACACTGTCAGTTGAATGCAAACATCACAAAGATGTTTCTGAGAATGCATCTGTCAAGTTTTTATGTGAAGAAACTCCCGTTTCCAACAAAGGCCTCAAAGGGATCCAAATATCCACTTGCAGATCCTACAAAAAGAGTGTTTCAAAACTGCTCTAGGAAAAGTTGTGTTCAACTCAGTGAGTTGAATGCACACATCACAAAGAATTTTCTGAGACTGTTTCTGTCTATTTTTATGTGAAGATAATCTCGTTTCCTACCTAGACCTCAAATGAGTACAAATATCCACTTGCAGCTTCTTCAAAAACTGTGTTTCACAAGTATTCTATGAAAAGGTATCTTCAACTCTGTGAGTTGAACACAAACATCACAAAGAAGTTTCTGAGAATGCTTCTGTCTAGTTTATATTTGTAGATATTTCCCTTTCCACCACAGCCCTCAAATCACTACAAATGTCCACTTGCAGATTCTGCAAAAAGAGTGTTTCAAAACTGCTCTATCAAAAGAAGGTTCAAATCAGTGATTTGAATGCACACATCACAAAGAAGTTTCTGATAATGCTTCTGTCTTGTTTTTATGTGAAGATATTCCCGTTTCCAACAAAGGCCTCAAAATGGTACAAATATCCCCTTGCAGATTTTACAAAAATATTGATTCAAAACTGCTCTATGAAAAGTTTTGTTCAAACCTGTGAGTTGAATGCACATATCAAAAAGACGTTTCTGAGAATGCTTCTGTCTAATTTTTATGTGTAGATATTCCCGTTTCCAAAACAGGCCTCTAAGTGGTCCCAATATCCACTTACAGATTCTACAAAAAGAGTGTCTCAAAACTGCTCTATGAAAAGCTATGTTCAACTCTGTTAGTCGAATGTACACATCACAAAGAAGTTTCTGAGAATGCTTCTGTCTAGCTTTTATGTGAAGATATTCCCGTTTCCAACAAAGGCCTCAAAGAGGTCCGAATATCCACTTACAGAATCTACAAAAAGAGTGTTTCAAAACTTCTCTATGAAACGTTATGTTAAACACTGTGAGTTGAATGCACACATCACAAAGATGTTTCTGAGAATGCTTCTGTCTGGTTTTCATGTGAAGATATTCCCTCTTTCAAAGAAGGACTCAAATTGGTCCAAATATCCACCTGCAGGTTCTTCAAAAACAGTGTTTCATAACTGCTTTATGAAAAGGTATGTTCAACTCTGTGAGTTGAATGCCCACATCACAAAAAAGTTTCTGTGAATGCTTCTGTCTAGTTTTTTTAAAAGATATTTCCATTTAGAACATAGCACTCAAAGCACTAGAAGTGTCCATTTGCAGATTCTACAAAAAGAGCATTTCAAAACTGCTCTATCAAAGGAAAGGTTCAACTCTGTGAGTGGAAAGCACACCTCACAAAGAAGTTTCTGAGAATACTTCTGTCTAGTTTTTATGTGAAGTTATTTTATTTTGTATCGTAGGCTTCACAATGCTTCAAATATCCACTTGCAGATTGTACAACAGTGTTAGAAAACTGCTCCATCAAAAGGAAGGTTCAACTCTGTGAATTTAATGCACACATCAAAAAGTAGTTTCTAAGAATGCTTCTGTTTAGTATTTATGTGAAGATATTCCCGTTTCCAATGAAGACCTCAAAGTGGTCTAAATATCCACTTGCATATTCTACGAAAAGAGGGTTTCAAAACTGCTCTATGAAAAGTTATGTTCAACTCAGTGAGTTGAATGCACGCATCACAATGTACATTCTGAGAATGCTTCTTTCTAGTTTTTATTTGAAGGTATTTACTTTTCCAACATACCCTCAAAGTCCAAGAAATGTCCTCTTTCAGATTCTACAAAAAGAGTGTCTCAAAACTGCTCTATAAAAAGGAATGTTCATCTCTGTGAGTTGAATGCACACATCACAAAGAAGTTTCTGAAAATGCTTCTGTCTAGTTTTTATGTGAAGGTATTCCAGTTTCCAACGAAGGACTCACAGCGTTCAAATTATCTGTTTGCAGGATCTTCAAAAAGAGTGTTTCACAACAGCTGTATGAAAAGGTATTTTCAACTCTGTGAGTTAAATGCTATCATCACAAATTAGTTTTTGAGAATGCTTCTATCTAGTTTTTATTTGATGATATTTCCTTTTCCAACATAACCCTCAAAACACTACAACTGTCCACTAGCAGATGCTACAAAACGAGTGTTTCAAAGCTTTTCTATTAAAAGAAGTTTCAACTCTGTGAAATAAATGCACTCATCAAAAAGTGGTTTCTGAGAGTGCTTCTGTCTAGTTTTTATTTGAAGATATTTCCGTTTCCAACGAAGGCTTCAAAGTGCTCCAAATATCCACTTGAAGATTCTATAAAAAGAGTATTTCAAAACTGCTCCATCAAAAGGAAGGTTCAACTCTGTGAGTTGAGTGCACACGTCACAAAGAAGTTTCTGAGGATGCTTCTGTCCAGTTGTCATTTGAAGATATTCCTGTTTCCAACAAAGGCCTCCCAGTGGTCCAAATATTCACTTGGAGATTCTACAAAAAGAGTGCTCTGAAACTGCTCTATGAAAAGTTATATTCACCTCTGTGAGTTGAATGCACACATCACAAATAAGTCTCTGAGAATGCTTCTGCCTAGTTTTTATATGAAGATATTTCCAATTACAACATAGCTCTCAAAGTGCTAGAAATGTCCATTTGCAGATTCTACAAATAGACTGTTTCAAAAGTGCTCTCTCAAAGGAGAGGTTCAACTCTGTTAGCTGAATGCACACATCATAAGGAAGTTTCTGAGAATGTTGCTGTCCAATTTTTATGTGAAGACATTTTCTTTTCTACCATAGGCTTCATGGCACTCCAAATATCCACTTGCAGATTCTACAAAAAGCGTGTTAGAAAACTGCTCTATCAAAAGGAAGGGTCAAATCTGTGAGTTGAATGCACACATCACAAAGTAGTTTCTGAGAATGCTTCTGTCTAGTTTCTGTGTGAAATTATTCCCGTTTCCAGCAAAAGCCTCAAAGCGGTCCAAATATCCACTTGCAGATTCTACAAAAAGATTTTTCAAAACTGCTCTATCAAATAAAAGGTTCAATTCTGTGAGTTGAATGCACACATCACAAAGAAGTTTCTGAGAATGCTTCTGTCTAGTTTTTATGTGCAGATATTCCCGTTCCAATGAAGGCCTCAAAACAGTCCAAATATACCCTTGCAGATTCTACAAAAAGAGATTTTCAAAACTGCTCTATCAACAGGATGTTTCATCTCTGTGAGTTGAATGCACACATCACAAAGAAGTTTCCGAAAATGCTTTGTCTAGTTTTTATTTGGAGATATTTCCTTTTCCACCTTAGCCTTCAATGAGCTACAAATGTCCACTTTCAGATTCTACAAAAGCAGTGTTTCAAAACTGCTCTATCAAAAGAAAAGTTCAGCTCTGTAAGTTCAATGCACACATCACAAAGTAGTTTCTGAGAATGCTTCTGTCTAGTTTTAGTTTGAAGGTATTCGCTTTTCCAACAAAGGCTTCTAAGCACTCCAAATATCCACTTGCAAATTCCACCAAAAGAGTGTTCCAAAACTGCTCTATCAAAATGAAAGTTCAGCTCTGTGAGTTGAATGCGCACTTAAAAAAGAAGTTTTGGAGAATTCTTCTGTCTTTATTTTATGTGAAGATATTTCTTTTCCACCGAAGGCCCCAGAGCACTCAAAACGTCAACTTGCGGATTCTACAAATAAGGGTTTCAAAACAGCTCTATCAAAAGTAATGTTAACTCTGTGAGTTGAATGCACACATAACAAATAAGTTTCTGAGAATGCTTCTTTCTAGTTTTTATTTGAAGACATTTCCTTTTCCACGGAAGGCCTCAAAGTGCTCCAAACGTCCAATTGCAGATTATACAAAAAAATTGTTTCAAAACTGCTGTATCAAAAGTAAGGTTCAATTCTCTGAGTTGAATTCACACATCACAAAGAAGTTTCTGAGAATGCTCCTACCTTGTTTTTATGTGAAGATATTCCCGTTTCCAGTGAAGGCCACAAAACGGTCAAAATATCCCCTTGCACATACTACAAAAAGTGTTTCAAAACTACTCTATGAATATTTATGTTCAACTGTCAATGCACACAAGACAAAGATGTTTCTGAGATTGCTTCTGTCTAGTTTTTATTTGAAGATATTTCCTTTTCCAACATAACCCTCAAAGCGCTACAAATGTCTGCTTGCAGATTCTACAAAAACAGTGTTTCAAAACTGCTCCATTAAAGGAAAGGTTCAACTCTGTGAGTTGAGTCCACACATCACATAGTAGTTTCTGAGAATGCTTCTACCTAGTTTTTATATGAAGATATTCTCGTTTCCAAGGAAGGCTTCAAATCGCTCCAAATATCCACTTGCAGGTTCTGCAAAAGTGTGTTTCAAAACTGCTCTATCAAAAGGAAGGTTCAACTCTATGAGTTGAATCCACACATCACAAAGACGTTTCTGAGAATGCTTATGTCTAGTTTTATGTTAAGATATTTCCCTTTCCACTGAAAGCTTCAAAGCACTCCAAATGTCCCCTTGCAGATTCTAAAAAAAAGGTGTTTCAAAACTGCTCTATCAAAAGAAAGGTTCAACTCTGCGAGTTGAATGCACATATCACAAAGACGTTTCTGAGAATACTTCTGTCTAATTTTTATGTGAAGCTGTTCCCGTTTCCAATGAAGGCATCAAAGCAGTCCAAATATCCACTTGCAGAACCTACAAAAATAGTCTTTCAAAACTGCTCTATGAAAAGCTATGTTAAAGTCTGAGTTTAATGCACACATCTCAAAGACATTTCTGAGAATGCTTCTGTCTAGTTTTTCTGTGAAGATATTTCCTTTTCTACCAAAGGCCTCAAAGCGCTCCAAATATCCACATGCAGATAGTACAAAAAGAGTGTTTGAAAACTGCTCTATCAAAAGTAATGCTCAACTCTGTTAGTTGAATGCACATATCACAAAGTAGTATCTGAGAATGCTTTGTGCAGTTTTCCTTTGAAGATATTCCTGATTCCAATGAAGCCCTCAATGTGCTGCAAATCTGCACTTGCAGATTTTATAAAAATAGCATTTCAAAACTGCTCTATCAAAAGGAAGGTTCAACAATCTGGTTTTAATGCACACATCCAAAGAATTTTCTGAGAATATTTCTGTCTAGTTTTTATTTGAAGATATTCCCGTTTCCAATGAAAGCCTCAAAGCGGTCGAAATAACCACTTGCAGATTCTACAAAAAGTGTGTTTCAAAACTGCTCCATCAAAAGGAAGGTTCAGCTCTGTGAGTTGAATGCAAACGTCACAAAGTAGTTTCTGAGAATGCTTCTGTCTAGTTTTTATGTGAAGATATTCCAGTTTCCAACAAAGACCTCCCAGCAGTCCAAATATTCACTTGGAGATTTTACAAAAAGAGTGTTCCAAAACTGCTTAATGAAAAGTTATGTTCACCTCTGTGAGTTGAATGGACACATCACAAATAAGTTTCTGAGAATGCTTCTGTCAAGTTTTTGTTTGAAGATATTTCCATTTAGAAAAAAAGCTCTCAAAGAGCTAGAAATGTACATTTGCAGATTCTACAAAAAGAGTGACTCAAAACTGCTCTCTCAAAGGAGATGTTCAACTCTGTGAGTGGAATTCCCACATCATAAAGAAGTTTCTGGGAATGCTTCTGCCTAGTTTTTATGTGAAGATATTTTCTTGTCTACCATAGGCTTCATGGTGCTGAAAATATCCACTTATAGATTCTACAAAAAGTGTGTTAGAAAACTGCACTATCAAAAGGAAGGTTCAAATCTGTGAGTTGAATGCACACATCACGAAGTAGTTTCTGAGAATGCGTCTGTCTAGTTTTTATGTGAAATTATACCCTTTTCCAGTGAAAGCCTCAAAGCGGTGCAAATATCCACTTGCAGATTCTACAAAAAGAGTTTTCAAAGCTGCTCTATGAATAGAAAGGTTCAACTTTGTGTGTTGAATGCACACATCACAAAGAAGTTTCTGAGAATGCTCCTGTCTAGTTTTTATGTGTAGATATTCTCGTTTACAACGAAGACCTCAAATCGGTCCAAATATCCACTTGCAGTTTCTTCAAAAACAGCGTTTCCCAACTGCTCTATGAAACGTTGTGTCAACTCGGTGAGTTGAATGCAAACATCACAAAGAAGTTTCTGAAAATGCTTCTTTCTTGTTTTAATTTGAATATATTTCCTTTTACACCAAAGCCCTAAAAGTGCTACAAATGTCCTCATTCAAATTCTACAAACAGAGTGTTCCAAAGCTGCTTTATTAAAAGACAAGTTCAACTCTGTGAGTTGAATGCACATATCACAACGTTGTTTCTGAGAATGCTTCTGTCTAATTTTTATTTGAAGATATTCCCATTTCCATCGAAGGCTTCAAAGCACTCCAAATATTCATTTGCAGATCCTACAAAAAGAGTGTTTCAAAAGTGCTGTATCAAAATGCAGGTTCAATACTGTCAGGTGAATGCACATATCACAGAGAAGTTTCGGAGAATGCTTCTGTTTAGTTTTTATGTAAAGATATTTCCATCTCTACAATAGGCCTAAAAGTGCTCCAAATATCCGCTTGCAGACTCTACAAAACGAGTGTTTCAAAACTGCTCTATCAAAGGAAGGTTCAAATCTGTGCGTTAACTGCACACATCACAAAGAAGTTTCTGACAATGTTTCTGTCTAGTTTTTATGTTTAGATATTCCAGTTTCCAAAGAAGCCCCTAAGTTTCCAAAGAAGTCCTAAGTTTCCAAAGAAGTCCTAATATGCCCTTGCAGATTCTACAAAAAGAGCATTTTAAAACTGCTCCATGAAAAATTATGTTCCGCTCTGTGAGTTGAATGCACACATCACAATATTGTTTCTGAGAGTGCTTCTGTCTAGTTTTTATGTGAAGATATTCCTGTTTCCAATGAAGGTGTCAAAGCGGTCCAAATATCCAGTTGCAGATTCTACAAATAGAGTGTTACAAAATTGCTCTATGAAAATTTATGTTCACCTCTGTGAGTTGAATGCACACATCAAAAAAAATTTCTGAGAATGCTTCTTTCTAGTTTTTACGTGAAGATATTTCCTTTTCTAAAAAAGGCCTCAAAACGCTCAAAATGTCCACTTGCAGAATCTATTAAAAAGTATCCCAAAACTGCTCTATCAACAGAAAGGTTCAACTCTGTGAGTTGCATGCACACATCCCAAAGAAGTTTTTGAGAATGCTTTTGTCTAATTTTTTTGTGAAGATATTTCCTTTTCTACCATAGGTCTCAAAGAGCTCCAAATATCCACCTGCAGACTCTACAAAAAGACTGTTTCAAAACAGCTCTATCAAAAGGAAGGCTGAACTCTGTGAGTTGAATGCACACATCACAAAGTAGTTTCTGAGAATGCTTCTGTTTAGTTTCTATTTGAAGATATACCCGTTTCCAATGAAGACACCGAAACGGTCGAAATATCCCCTTTCAAATTGTACAAAAAGAGAGTTTCAAAACTGCTCTATCAAAAGGAATGTTTAACTCTGTGAGTGGAATGCACACATCACAAAGAAATTCTGAGAATGCTTCTGTCTAGTTTTTTTGTGAAGATAATTCCTTTTTCACTGAAGGCCTCAAAGCACTCCAAATGTCCTCTTGTGTATTCTACAAAAAAAGTGTTTCAAAACTCCTCTATCAAAAGGAAGGTTCGACTATGTGAGTTGAATGCACACATCACAAGTAAGTTTCTGAGAATGCTTCTTTGTAGTTTTTATGTGAACATATTCCCGTTTCCAACGAAGGCCTCAAAGTGCTCCGAATATCCTCTTACAGATTCTACAAAAAGATTGTTTCAAAACTGCTCAATGAAAAGTTATGTTGAACTCTGTGAGTTCAATGCACACATCCAAAGAAGTTTCTGAGAATGCTTCTGTCTTTTTTTTTGTGAAGATATTTAGTTTACTACCATAGGCCTCAAAGCGCTCCAAATATCCATCTGCAGATACTACAAAAAGAGTATTTCAAAACTGCTCTATCAAAAGAAAGGTTGAACTCTGTGGTTTGAATGCACATATTAGAAAGTAGTTTTGAGAATGCTTCTGTCCAGTTTTAAATTGATGATATTCTCGTTCCCAACGAAGACTTCAAAGATCTCCAAATATCTCATTGCAAATTCCTAAAAAAGAGTGTTTCAAAACTGCTATATGAAAAGGAAGTTTAACTCTGTGATTCGAATGCATGCATCACAAACTACTTTCTGAGAATGCTTGTCTCTAGTTTTTATTTGAAGGTATTCCCATTTCCAAAAAGGCTTCAAAGTATGCCAAATATCCACTTGCAGATTCTACAAAAAGTGTGTTTCAAAACTGCTCTCTGAAAACAAAGGTTCAACTCTGTGATTTGAATGCACACATCACAAAGAAGTTTCTGAGAATGCTTCTGTCTGGTGGTCATTTGAAGATATTCCCGTTTCCAACAAAGCCTTCAAAGCACTCCAAATATCCACTTGCAGATTCTACAAAAAGAGTCTTTTAAAACTGCTCTATGAAAAGTTATGTTCAACCCTCTGAGTTGAATGCCCACATCACAAAATGTTTCTGAAAATGCTTCTGTCTAGTTTTTATGTGAAGATATTACCGTTTCCAATGAAGGCCTCAAAACGGTCCAAATAACCACTTGCAGGTTCTTCAAAAGGAGTGTTTCACAACTGCACTAGGAAAACGTATGTTCAACTCTGCGAGTTGAATGCAAACATCACATAGAAGTTTCTGAGAAAGGTTCTGTCTAGTTTTCATTTCAAGATATTTCCTTTTCCACCATAGCCCTCAGAGCACTTCAAATGTCCTCTTTCAGATTCTACAAAGAGTATTTCAAAACTGCTCTATCAAAGGAAAGGTTCAACTCTCTGAGTTGAAAGGACACATCAAACAGTTGTTTCTGAGAAGGCTTCTGTTTGTTTTTTATTTCAAAACATTCCCGTTTCCAACGAAGGCTCAAGCGCTCCAAATATCCACTTCCAGATTCTACAAAAACAGTGTTTCAAAACTGCTCTATGAAAAGTTATGTTCAGCACACTGAGTTGAATGTACACATCATGAAAAAATTTCTGAGAATGCTTCTGTTAAGTTTTTATGTTAAGATATTCGTGTTTCCAAGGAATGCTTCAAATCGGTACAAATATCCACTTACAGTTTCTTCAAAAAGAGTGTTTGACAACTGCTCTATGAAAAGGAAAGTTCAACTCTGTGAGTTGAATACACACATCACAAAGAAATTTCTGAGAATGCTTCTGTCTAGTTTTTATTTGAAGATAATTCCTTTTCCACGCCAGTCCTCTAAAAGTTATAAATGTCCACTTGCAGATTCTACAAAAGTAGTGTTACAAAACTGCTCTATCAAAGGAAATGTTTAACTCTGTGTGTTGAATGCACATATCACAAAGTAATTTCTAAGAATGCTTCTGTCTAGTTTTTATTTGAAGATATTCCCACTTCCAATGAAGTATTCAAAGTGCTCTAAATGTCCACTTGCAGATTCTACAAAAAATGTGTTTCAAAACTGTTACATCAAAACGAAGGTTCAACTTTGTGAGTTGAATGCACACATCACAAAGAAGTATCTGACAATGCTTCTATTTAGTTTTTATATGAAGATATTCCTGTTTCCAAAGAAGGCCTCAAACGGTCCAAGTATCCCCTTGCAGATTGTACAAAAAGAGTGTTTCAAAACTGCTCAATCAAAAGTTATGCTAAACTCCGTGAGTTGAATGCACACATCAAAAAGACGTCTCTGAGAATGCTTCTGTCTAGTTTTTATGTGAAGATATTCCCATTTCCAACGAAGGCCTCTAAGCAGTCCAAATATCCACTTGCAGGTTCTTCAAATAGAATGATTCACAACTTCTCTATGGAAAGGTATGTTCAACTCTATGAGTTGGATGCACACATCACAAAGTAGATTCTGAGAATGCTACTGTCTAGTTTTTAGTTGAAGGTATTCCCGTTTCCAACAAAGGCTTCAAAACCCTCCAATTATCCACTTGCAGATCCTACAAAAAGAGCGTTTCAAATCTGCTCTATCAAAAGGAAGGTTTAACTCTGTCAGTTGAATGCACACATCACAAAGAAGTTTCTGAGAATGTTTCTGTCTTGTTTTAATGTGAAGATATTTCCTTTTTTGCCGAAGGCCTCAAAGCACTCCAAATGTCCACTTGCAGATTCTACAGAAAGAGTGTTTCAATACTGCTCTACCAAAAGGAAGTTTCATCTCTGTGAGTTGAATCTACTCATCACAAAGAAGTTTCTGAGAATGCTTCTGTCTAGTTTTTATGTGAATTTAATCCCGTTTCCAACCAAGGCCTCAAATAGGTTCAAATATCTACCTTTGGATTCTACAAAAAGAGTGTTTCTAAACTGCTCTATCAAAAGGAAAGTTCAATTCTGTGAGTTGAATGCACCCATCACAAGAAGTTTCTGAGAATGCTTCTGTCTAGTTTTTATTTGAAGATATTCCCGTTTCCAATGAAGGATTCAAAGTGCTCCACATATCCACTTGCCAATTCTTCAAAAGGACGGTTTCAAAACTGCTCTATCAAAAGAAAGCTTCAACTGTGTGAGTTGAATGTACACATCATGAAGTATTTTCTGAGAATGTTTCTGTCTAGTTTTTATGGGAAGATATTCCTGTTTCCAATGAGGGCCTCAATACGGTCCAAATATCCCCTTTCAGATACTGCAAATAGAGTTTTTCAAATCTCCTCTATAAAAAGTTATGTTCAACTCTGTGAGTTGAATACACACATCACAAACTTGTTTCTGAGAATGCTTCTGTCTAGTTTTTATTTGAAGATATTCCCGTTTCCAACGAAGTCTTCAAAGCACTCCAAATATACACCTGCAGATACTACAGAAGGAGTGTTTCAAACCTGCTCCATCAAAAGAAAGTTTAAACTCTGTGAGTTGAATACACACATCACAAAGAAGTTTCAGATAATGTTTCTCTCTAGTTTTTATTTGAAGATATTTACTTTTCCACCATAGCCCTCAAAGCGTTACAAATGTCTATATGCAGATTCTACAAAAAGAGTGTTTCAAAACTTCCCTGTCAAAAGAAATATTCAACACTGTGAACTGAATGCACACAACACAAAACAGTTTCTGAGAATTCTTCTGTCGAGTTTTTATTTGAAGAAATTCCCGTTTCCAACAAAGGCTTCAAAGTGCTCAAAATATCCATTTGCAGATTGTACAAAAAGAGTGTTTCAAAACTGCTCTACCAAAAGGAAGGTTCAACTCTGTGAGTTGAGTGCACACGTCACAAAGAAGTTTCTGAGAATGCTTCTGAGTAGTTTTTATGTGAAGAGATTTCCCTTACCACCGAGGGCCTCAAAGCACTCCAAATGTCCACTGGCAGATTCTAAAAAAAATGTGTTTCAAAACTGCTCTATCAAAAGGAAGGTTCAACTCTGTGAGTTGAATGTACACATAACAAAGAAGTTTCTGAGAATGCTTCTATCTACTTTTTATGTGAAGATATTTCCTTTTCCACCAATGGTCACAAAGCACTCCAAATGTCCACTTGCAGATTCTGCAAAAAAAGTGTTTCAAACGTGCTGTATCAAAAGAAATGTTCAACTCTATAAGTTGAAGGCAGACATCACAAAAATGTTTCTGAGACTGCTTCTGTCTAGTTTGTATGTAAAGGTATTCCCTTTTCTACCATAGGCCCCAAAGCAGTCCAAATATCCATTTGCAGATTCTACAAAGAGTTTTCAAAACTGCTGTATCAAAAGAAAGGCTCAACTCCATGAATTGAAAGCATACATCTCAATGTAGTTTTGGAGAATGCTTCTGTCTAGTTTTTATTTGAAGATATTCCCTTTTCCAACGAAGGATTCAAAGAGCCCGAAATATCCACTTGGAGATTCTACAATAAGAGTCTTTCAAAGCTGCTCTATCAAAAGGAAGGCTCATCACTGTGAGTTTGAATGCACACATCACAAAAAAGTTTCTGACAATGCTTCTGTCTAGTATTTATGTGAAGATATTTCCTTTTGTACCAAAGGTCTCAAAGGGCTCGAAATGTCCTCTTGCAGACTCTACCAAAAATGTGTTACAAAATTGCTCTATCAAAACAAAGGTTCAACTCTGTGAGTTGAATACACACATCACAAAGATGTTTCTAAGAATGCTTCTCTCTAGTTTTTATGTGAAGGTATTCCCGTTTAAATCGAAAGCCTCAAAACGGTCAAAATATCCCCATGCAGATTCGACAAAAAGAGAGTTTCAAAACTGCTCTATCAAAAGGAAGCTTCAACTCTGTGAGTTGAATGCACACATCACAAAGAAGTTTCTGAGAATGCTTCTGTCAAGTTTTTATCTGCAGATATTCCCTTTTCCAACGAATGCGTCAAAGTCATCTAAATATGCACTTGCAGATTCTACAAAAAGAATGTATCAAAACTGCTCTATGAAAAGTTATGTACAACAATGTGAATTGAATTCACACATCACAAAAAGTTTCTGAGAATGGTTCTGTCTAGTTTTATGTGAAGACATTCCCATTTCCAATGAAGGCCTCAAATCGGTCCTAATATCCACTTGCAGGTCCTTCAAAAAGAGTTTCACAACTGCTCTATGAAAAGGTGTGTTCAACTCTGTGAGTTGAATGTGCACATAACAAAGAAGTTTCTGAAAATACTTCTGTGTAGTTTTTATTTGAAGATATTTCCTTTTCCACCACAGCTCTCAAAGCGCTACAAGCAACCATTTGAAGATGCTGCAAAAAGAGTGTTTCAAAACTGATCTATCAAAAGAAAGGTTCAACTCTGTGAGTTGAATGTACACATCACAAAACCGTTTCTGGGAATGCTTCTGTCTCTTCTTTATTTGAAGAAATTCCCGTTTCCAATGAAGGCTTCAAATCTCTCCAAATAGCCAATTGTAGATTCTACAAAAAGTGTGTTTCAAAACTGCTCTATAAAAAGGAAGGTTCAACCCTCTGAGTTGAATGCACACATCTCAAAGAAGTTCCTGAGAATGCATCTCTCTAGATTTTATGTGAAGATATTTCCTTTCCTAATGTAGGCCTCAAAGCACTCCAAATATCCACTGGCAGATTCTACAAAAAGTGAGATTCAAAACTGCTCTATCAAAAGAAATGCTCAATTTAGTGAGTTGAAAGCACACATTACAAGGTAGTTTCTGAGAATGCTTCTGTCTAGTTTTTATTTGAAGATATTACCGTTTCCAACGAAGGCTTCAAAGCACTCCAAATAACCACTTGCAGATTCTACAAAAAGAGTGTTTCAAAACTCTCTATAAAAAGGAAGGTTATACAGTGTCAGTTGAATGCACACATCACAAAGAAGTTTCTGAGAAAGCTTCTGTGTATTTTTTATATGAAGATGTTTCCTTTTCTACCTTAGGCCTCAAAGCACTCCAAATATCCACTTGCAAATTCTACAAAAAGAGAGTTTCAAAACTGCTATATGAAAGCAAACGTTCAACCCCATGAGTTGAATGCACGCATCATAAATAAATTGCTGAGAATGCTACTCTGTAGTTTTTATGTAAAGATATTTCCTTTTCCACCTAAGGCGTCAATGCACTCAAAATTTCCACTTGAAGATTCTACAAAAAGAGTGATTCAAAACTGCTCCATGAAACATTAAGTTCAACTCATTGAGTTTAATTCACACATCCAAAGAATTTTCTGAGAATGCTTCTGTCTAGTTTTTATGTGAAGATATTTCCTGTTCCACTGAACGCCTCAAAGTGCTCCAAATGTACACTTGCAGCTTCTACAAAAAGAGTGTTTCAAAATTGCTCTATTAAAAATTATGTGGAACTCTGTGAGTTAAATGCACACATCACAAAGTAGTTTCTGATAATGCTTCTGTCTACTGTTTATGTGGATATTTCATATTCCACCGAATTCCTAAAAGTGCTCCAATTGTCCACCTGCAGATTCTACAAAAAGAGTGTTTCAAAACTGCTCTATGAAAAGTTATGTTCAAATCTATGAGTTGAATGCACACATCACAAAGCAGTTTCTGAGAATGCTTCTGTCTAGTTTTTATGTGAAGATCTACTCGTTTCCAAGGAAGGCCTCAAATAATTCTAAATATCCCCTTGCAGAATCTACGAAAAGGGTTTTTCAAAACTGCTGTATCTAAAGGAAGGTTCAACACTGTGAGTTGAATGCACACATCCCAAAGAAGTTTCTTAGGATACTTCTGTCTAGTTTTTATATGAAGATATTTCCTTTTAAACTGAAGGCCTCAAAGCACTCCAAATGTCCTCTTGCAGATTCTGCAAAAAAAGTTTTTCAAAACTGTTCTATGAAAAGGAAGATTCAACTCGGTGAGTTGAATGCTCACATAACAGAATAGTTTCTGAGAATGCTTCTGTGTACTTTTATGTGAAGATATTCCTGTTTCTGATGAAGGCTTCAAAACGGTCCAAATATCCCATTGCAGATTCTAGGAAAAGAGTGTTTCAAAAGTGTTCTATCAAGAGAAAGGTTCAACTCTGTGACTTGAAAGCACACATCACAAAGAAGTCTCTGAGAATTCTTCTGTCTAATTTTTATGTGAAGATATTCCCATTTCCAACAAAGGCCTCAAAGCGGACCAAATTTCCACTTGCAGATTCTACAAAAAGAGTGTTTCAAAACTGCTCTATGAAAAGGAAGGTTCACCTCTGTGAGTTGAATGCACACATCACAAAATCGTTTCTCAGAATCCTTCTGTCTAGTTTTTATGTGAAGCTATTCTGGATCCCAATGAAGGCCTCAAATCGGTCTATCCCCTTGCAGAATCTACAAAAACAGTGTCTCAAAACTCCTCTATCAAAAGGAAGGATCAACTCTGTCAGTTGAATGCACACATCACAAAAAATTTCTGAGAATTCTTCTTTCTTGTTTTTATGTGCATGTACTCCTGTTGCCAAAGAAGGCCACAAAGCGTTCCAAGTATTCACTTGCAGATTCCACAAACAAGACAGTTTCAAAACTGGTCTATGAAAAGATATGTACAATTCTACGAGTTGAACGCACACATCACAAAGAAGTTTCTGAGTATGCTTCTGTGTAGTTTTTATTTGATCATATTTCCTTTTCCACCATAGCCCAAAATCGCTAAAAGTGTCCATTTGCAGATTCTAAAAAAGAGTGTTTCAAAAATGCTCTTTAAAAAGATAGTTCAACTCCTTGAGCTGAATGCACACATCACAAAGAAGTTTCTGAGAATGCTTCTGTCTACTTTTTATGTGAAGAAATTCCCGTTTCAAACGAAGGCCTCAAATCGTTCCAAAATTCCACTTGCTGAAGCTAGAAAAAGAGTGTTTCAAAACAGCTCTATGAAAAGTTATGTTCAACTCTGTGAGTTGAATTCAAACATCACAAAGAAGTTTATGAGAATGCATCTGTCTAGTTATTATGTGAAGACATTTCCTTTTGTACCATAGGCCACAATGTGCTCCAAATATCCACCAGTAGATACTTCAAAAAAAGTGTTTCAAAACTATTCTATCAATAGGAAGGCTCAACTCTGTGAGTTGAATGCACACATCAAAAAGTAGTTTCTGAGAATGCTTCTGTCTAGTTTTCATTTGAAGATATTCCCGTTCCCAAGGAAGGCTTCAAAGCGCTCCAAATATCCACTTGCAGATTCTACAAAAGGAGTGTTTCAAAACTGCTGTATCAAAAGGAAATTTCAACACTGTTAGTTGAATGCACACATCACAAAGGGGTTTCTGAGATTGTTTCTGTCTAGTTTTTATGTGAAGATATTTCCTTTTCTACCATAGGCCTCCAAGCGCTCCAAATATCCAATTTCAGATAATACAAAAAGAGTGATTCAAAACTGGTCTATCAAAACAAAGTTTCAACCCTGTGATTTGAATGCACAGATCACAAAGATGTTTCTGACAATGTCTTTGTCTAGTTTTTCAGTGAAGACATTTCCTTTTCTACCATAGGCCTCAAAACGGTCCAAATGTCCCCTTACAGATTCTAGAAAAACTGCTTCAAAACTGCTCTATCAACGGGAAGGTTTAACTCTGTGAGTTGAATGCACACATCTTCAAGAATTTTCTGAGAGTGCTTCTGTCTAGTTTTTATGTGAAGAAATTCCCGTTTCGAACGAAAGCCTCAAATCGGTGAAATATACCCTTGCAGATTCTACAAAAAGAGTGTTTCAAAACTGCTCCATCAAATGGAAAGTTGAACTCCGTGAGATGAATGTACAGATCACAAAGTAGTTTCTGAGAATGCTTCTGTCTATTTTTTATGTGCAAATATTCCTGTTTCCAACGAAGGCCTAAAAGCGTTCCAATTATCCACTTGCAGATTCTAAAAAAAGAGGGTCTCAAAACTGTTCTATGAAAACTTATGTTCAACTCTGTGAGTTGAATGCACACGTCACAAAGAAGTTTCTGAGAATGCTTCTCTCTAGTTTTTATGTGAAGATATTTCCTTTTCCACCGAAGGCCAGAAATTGCTCCAAATGTCCACTTGCACATTCCAAAAAAAAAAAAAAAAAGGTTTCAAAGCTACTCTAGCAAAAGGAAGGTTCAACTGTTTAAGTTGAATGCACACATCAAAAAGTAGTTGCTGACAATGCTTCTTTCTAGTTTTTACGTGGAGATATTCCTGTTTCCAAAGAAGGCCTCAAATTGGTCCAAATATCCCCTTGCAGATTCTACAAAAAGAGTGTTTCAAAACTGCTCTATGAAAAGCTATGTTCAATTCTGTGAGTTGAATGCACACATCACAAGGAAGTTTCTGGGAATGCTTCTGTCTAATTTTTATGGGAAGATATTCCCGTTTCCAATGAATGAATCAAAGAGTCCAAATATCCACTTGCAGATTCTACAGAAAGAGAGTTTCAAAACTGTCCTATGAAAACTTATGTTCTACTCTGTGAGTTGAATGCACACATCACAAAGAAGCTTCTGAGAAAGTTTCTGTCTAGTTTTTATGTGAAGATTTTCCCCATTACAATGAAGGCCTCAAATTGGTAAAATTATCCACTTGCAGAATTTCAAAAACACTGTTTCACAACAGCTCTGTGAAAAGGCATGTTCAACTCTGTGAGGTGAATGCAAATATCACAAAGAAGTTTCTGTGAATGCTTCCGTCTAGTTTTTATTTGAAGATATTTCAATTTCCACCATAGCCCTCAAAGCGATACAAATGTCCATTTGCAGATTCTACAAAAAGAGTGTTTCAAAGCTGCTCTATCAAAGGAAATGTTCATCTCTGTGAGTTGAATGCACATATCACAAAGTAGTTTCTGAGAAGGCTTCTGATTTTATTTGAACACATTCCCATTTCCAATGAAGGCTTCAAAGCTCTCCAAGTATCCAATTGCAGATACTACAAAAAGAGTGTTTCAAAACTGCTCTATCAAAAGGAAGATTCAACTCTGGGAGTTGAATGCACACAACACAAAGAAGTTTGTGATAATGCTTCTGTCTAGTTTTTATGTGAAGAGATTTCCTTTTCCAATGAAGTCCTCTAAGCACTCCAATTGTCTACTTCCAGATTCTACAAAAAATGTGTTTCAAAACTGCTCTATGAAAAGGATGGTTCAACTCTGACTTGAATGCACAGATCACAGAGAAGTTTCTGAGATTGCTTCTGTCTAGTTTTATGTGAAGATGTTGCCTTTTCCACCAAAGACCTCAAAGCACTCCAAATGTCCACTTGCAAATTCCATAAAAAAAGGTTTCAAACGGCTCTATCAAAAGGAAGTTTCAACTCTGTGAGCTGAATGCACACATCACAAAGAAGTTTCTGACAGTGCTCAGGTCTTGTTTTTATCTGAAGATATTCCCGTTTGCAATGAAAGCCTCAAATCGGTCCAAATATCCCCTTTCAGATTCTATAAAAAGAGTGTTTCAAAACTGCTCTATGAAAAGTTATGTTCAACTCTGTGAATCGAATGTACACATCACAAAGTAGTTTCTGAGAATGCTTCTGTCTAGATTTTATGTGAAGATATTCCCGTTTCCAATGAAGGCTTCACACTGTCCAAATATGCTCTCGCAGATTCTACAAAAAGAGTGTTTCAAAACTGCTCTATGAATAGTTATGTTCAACTCCATGAGTTGAATGCACACATAACAAAGTAGTTTCTGAGAATCCTTCTGTCTAGTTTATATGTGAAGATGTTCCCGTTTTCAATGAAGGCCTCAAATCATTCCAAATATCCACTGGCAGGTCCTTCAAAAAGAGTGTTCAACAACTGCACTAAGAAAATGTATGTTCAACTCCGTGAGTTGAATGCAAACATTCCAAAGTTGTTTCTGAGAATTTTTCTGTGTAGTTTTTGGTTGAAGATATTTCCTTTTCCACGATAGCCCTCAAGGTGCTACAAATGTCCTCTTTCAGATTCTTCAAAAAAGAGAGTTTCTAAACTGCTCTATCAAAAGAAAGGTTCAACTCTGTGAGTTGAATGGCCATATCACAAAGTTGTTTCTGAAAGTGCTTCAGTCTGGTTTTTATTTGAAGATATTCCCGTTTCAAACAAAGGCTTCAAAGCTCTCTAAATATCCGCTTGCAGATTCTACAAAAAACTGTTTCAAAACTACTCTATCAAAAGGAAGATTCAACTCAGTGGGTTCAATTCACACTTCACAAAGAAGTTTCTGAGAATGCTTCTGTCTAGTTTTCATGTGAAAATATTTCCTTTTCAACCGGAGAACTCAAAGTGCTCCAAATGTCCAGTTTCAGATACCACAAAAAAACTTTATCTAAACTGCTCTATCAAAAGGAAGGTTCAACTCTGTAAGTTGAATGCGCACAAAAGAAAGAACTTTCTGAGAATGCTCAGTCTAGTTTTTATGTGAAGATATTTCCTCTTCCACTGAAGGCCTCAAAGTGCTCCAATTGTCCACATTCACATTCCACAAAAAAAGGTTTCAAAACTCCTCAATCAAAATGAAGGTTTATCTCTTTGAGTTGAATGCACACATCACAAGGAAGTTTCTGACAATGCTTTTGTCTAGCTTTTATGTGACGATATTCAAGTTTCCAACAAAGGCCTCAAATCGGTCCAAATATCCCCTTACAGATTCTACAAAAAGACTGTTTCAAAACTGCTCTATGAAAAGTTATGTTCAAATCTGTGAGTTGAATGCACCCATCACAAAGAAGTTTCTGAGAATGCTTCTGTGTAGTTTTTATGGGAAGACAATTCCGTTTCTAATGAAGCCCTGAAATGGTCCCAATATCCATTTGTGGATTATACAAAAAGAGTGTTTCAAAACTGCTCCTTGAAAACTTATGTTCTGCTCCGTGAATTGAAAGCATACATCACAAAGAAATTACTGATAACGCTTCTGTCCAGTTTTTATGTGAAGATATTCCTGTTTTTAATGAAGGCCCCAAATCTGTCCAAATATCCACTTGCAGGTTCTTCAAAAAGAGTGTTTCACTACTGCTCTATCAAAAGGAATGTTCAACTCTGTGAGTTGAATGCAAACTTCTCAAAGAAGTTTCTGAGAATGCTTCTGTCTGGTTTTCCACCACAGCCCTCAAAGTCCTACAAATTGTCCTCTTTCAGATTCTACAAAAAGAGTGTTTCAAAACTGCTCTATGAAAAGAAAGGTACAACTCTGTGAGTTGAATGCATACATCACCAAAAAGTTTCTAAGAATGCTTCGGTCAAGTATTTATGTGAAGATATTTCCCTCTCCACCGAAGGCCTCAAAGCTCTCAAACTGTCCAATTGCAGATTCTACACAAAATGTTTCAAAACTGCTCTATCAAAAGGAAGTTTCAAATCTGTCGGTTGAAGTCACACATGAAAAAGAAGTTTCTGAGAATGCTTCTGTCTAGTTTTTATGTGAAGATATTCCCGTTTCCAACGAAGGCATCAAAGAGGTCTAAATATCCACTTGCAGATTCCACAGAAAGAGTGTTTCAAAACTGGTCTATGAAAAGTTATGTTGACCTCTGTGAGGGGAATGCACACATCTGAAAGAAGTTTTTGAGAATGCCTCTGTCTAGTTTTTCTGTGAAGATATTCCTGTTTCCAATGAAGGCCTCAAATCTGTCCAAATAAACACTTGCAGCTCCTTAAAAAAGAGTGTTTCACTACTGCTCTATGAAAAGATATGTTCACCTCTGTGCATTGCATGAAAACATCACAAAGAAGTTTCTGAGAATGATTCTGTCTAGTTTTTATGTGAAGATATTTCTTTTTACACCAGAGACCTCAAAGAGCTGCAAATGTCCACTTGCAGATTCTACCAAAAGAGCGTTTCAAAACTACTCTATCATAAGAAGGGTTGAACTCTGTGAGTTGAATATACATATCACAAAGTAGTTTCTGAGAATGCTTCTGTTTTGTTTTTATTTGAAGATATTCCCGTTTCCAATGAAGGATTCAAAGAGCTCCAAATATCCAATTGCAGATTCTGCAAAAAGAGTGTTTCAAAACTGCTCTATCAAAAGGAAGACTCAAATCATTGAGTTGAATGCACACATCACAGAGATGTTTCTGATAATGTTTCTGCCTAGTTTGTATGTGAAGATATTTCCTTTTCCACCAAAGGCCTTAAAGCGCTCCAAATGTCCTCTTGCAGAATCTACAGAAAGTGGGTTTCAAAACTGATATAGCAAAAGGAAGGTTCAACTCTGTGAGTTGAGTGCACATATCACAAAGTAATTTCTAAGAATGCTTCTGTCCAGCTTTTATGGGAAGATATTCCAGTTTCCAAAGAAGGCCTCAAATATGTCCAAATATCCCATTGCAGATGCTACAAAAACATTGTTTCAAAACTGCTCTATCAAAAGAAAAGTTCAACTCTGTGAATTGAATGAACACATCACAAAGACCTTTATGAGAATGCTTCTGTCTAGTTTTTATGTGAAGATATTCCGTTTCCAACAAAGGCCTGAAATCATTTCAAATTTCCACTTGCAGGTATCTCAAAAAGAATGTTTCACAACTCCTCTATTAAAAAGTATGTTCAACTCTGTCAGTTGAATGCAAATATCACAAGGATATTTCTGAGAATGCTTCTGTCTAGTTTTTATTTGAAGATATTTCATTTTCCAACATAGCCCTCAAAGTACTACAAATGTCCATTGCAGATCCGAGAAAAACAGTGTTTTATATCTGCTCTATCAAAAGGAAGGTTCAACTCTGTGAGTTGAATGTGCACATCACAAAGAAGTTTCTGAGAATGCTTCAGTCTTGTTTTTATTTTAAGATAGTCCCTTTTCCAATGAAGGATTCAAAGCACTCCAAATATCCACTTGCAGATTTTACAAAAAGAGTGTTTCAAAACAGCTGATCAACAGGAAAGTTCAACTCAGTGAATTGAATGCACACATCACAAACCAGTTTCTGAAAACGCTTCTGTCTAGTTTTTATGTGAAGACATTTCCTTTTCCTCAGCAGGCCTCAAAGTGCTCCCAATGTCCACTTGCATATTCTACAAAAAGAGTATTTCAACTGCTCTATCAAAAAAGGAAGGTTCAACTAGGTGAGTTGATTGCACACATCACAAAGAAGTTTCTGAGAAGGCTTCTGTCTAGTTTTAAGTGAAGATATTCCCGTTTCCAACGAATGCCTCAAATCAGTCCAAATGTCCCCTTACAGATTCTACAAAAAGAGTGTTTCAAAACTAATCTATCAAAAAGGAGCTTCAACTTTGTCAGTTGAATGCACATATCATAAAAATGTTTCTGACAATGCTTCTATCTAGTTTTTATTTGATGATATTTACTTTTGAGCACTGGCCTCAAAGTACTCCAAATATTCACCTGCAGATTCTATAAAAAGAGTGTTTCAAAACTGCTCTATCAAAAAAAGTTCAAACTTGTTAGTTGAACGCACTCATCAAAAAGAATTTTCTTAGAATGCGTCTGTCTAGTTTTTAGGTGAAGATATTTACTTTTAGAGCATTGGCCTCAAAGCGCTCCAACTATTCACTTGCAGATTCTACAAAAATAGTGTTTCAAAACTGCTCTATCAAAAGGAAGGTTCAACTCTGTGAATTCAATGCAGACATCACAAAGAAGTTTCTGAGAATGCTTCTGTCTAGTTTTTAAGTGAAGATATTTCCTTTTCCAGCATAGGCCTCAAAGTGCTCCAAATATCCACTTGCAGATTCTAGAAAAAGAGTGTTTCACAACTTCTCTAGCAAAAGGAATGTTCAGCACTGTGAACTGAATGCACTCATCACAAAGAAGTTTCTGAGAATGCTTCTCTATTGTTTTTATGTGAGGATATTCCCTTTTCCAGTTTAGGCCTCAAAGTGCTCTAAGTATTCACACGCAAATACTACAAAAAGAGTGTTTCAAAGCTGCTGTATCAAAAGGATGGTTTAACTCTATATGTTGAATCCACAAGTCACAAATAAATTTTTGAGAATGTTTCTATCTTGTTTTTATGTGAAGATATTTCCTTTTCCATCATAGTCTTCAAAGCACTCCGTATATACACGTGCAGATCCTCTAAAAACAGTGTTTCAAAACTGCTCTATCAAAAGAAAAGTTCAACTCTGGGAGTTGAATGCACCCATCACAAAGAAGTTTGAGAAAACGCTTCTCTCTAGTTTTTAAGTGAAGATATTTCCTTTTCCAGCATAGGCCTCAAAGCGCTGCAAATAACCAATTGAAAATTCTACCAAAAAGGTGTTTCAAAACAGCTGTATAAAACAGAAGGTACAAGTCTGTGAGTTGAAAACACACACCAAAAATTAGTTTCTGAGAAGGCTTCCGTCTAGTTTCTATATGAAGATATTTCCTTTTCCACCAGAGGCACAATCGCTCCAAATATCCACTTACAGATTCTACAAAAAGAGTGTTTCAAAACTGCTCTATCAAAAGGAAGGTTCAACTCTGTGACTTGAATGTAGACATCCAAAGAAGTTTCTGAGAATGCTTCTGTCTAGTTTTTATATGAAGATGTTTCCTTTTCCAGCATGGGCCTCCAAGCGCTCCCAATATTGACTTGGAGATTCTGCAAAAAGATTGTTTCAAAACTGCTCTATCAAAAGGAAGATTCAACTCTGCATGTTGAATGCACACAGAACAAAGAAGATTGTGAGAATGCTGCTGTCTAGTTTTTATGTTAATATAATTCCTTTTCCAGCATTGGCCTCTAAACACTCCAAATATCCACTTGCAGATTCTACAAAAAGAGTGTTTCAAAAGTGAAAACTGCTCTATAAAAACAAACTTTTAACTTTGTTAGTTGAATGCACACATCAAAAACAAGTTTCTTAGAATGCTTCGGTCTAGTTTTAAGGTGAAGATATTCCCTTTTCCAGCATAGGCCTCAAAGCGCTCCAAATATTCACTTGCAGATTCTACAAAATTAGTGTGTCTAAATTGCTCTATCAAAAGGAAGATTCAACTCTGTGAATTGAATGAAGTCATCACAAAGAAATTTCCCAGAATGCTTCTGTATAGTTTTTAAGTAAAGATATTTCCTTTTCCAGCATAGGCCTCGAAGTGCTTCAAATATCCACCTGCAGATTCTAGAGAAAGAGTGTTTCAAAACTGCTCTATCAAAAGGAATGTTCAGCACTGTGAATTGAATGCACACATCACAAAGAATTTTCTGAGAATTCTTCTCTCTTGTTTGTATGTGAGAATATTCCCTTTTCCAGCTTAGCGCTCCAAATATCCACTTGCAGATTCTGCAAAAAGAGTGTTTCAAAACTGCTGTATGAACAGGGTGCTTCAGCTCTGTGAGTTGAACGCGTACATCACAAAGAAGTTTCTGAAAATGCAGCTCTCTAGTTTTTATGTGAAGATATTTCCTTTTCCAGCTTAGGCATCAAAGTGCTCTAAGTATTCACATGCAACTGCTTAAAAAAGAGTGTTTCAAAGCTGCTGTATCAAAAGGACGGTTTAACCCTATAAGTTGAATGCACATGTCACAAAGAAATTTTTGAGAATGCTTCTATCTTGTTTTTGTGTGAAGATATTTCCTTTTCCAGCATAGTCCTCAAAGCGCTCCATATATACACTTGCAGATCCTCTAAAATCAGTGTTTCAAAACTGCTCTATCAAAAGAAAAGCTCAACTCTGGGAGTTGAATGCACACAACACAAAGAAGTTTCTGAAAACATTTCTCTCTTGTTTTTATGTGAAGATATTTCCTTTTCCAGCATAGGCGTCAAAGCGCTGTAAATAACCAATTGAAAATTCTACAAAAAAGGTGTTTCAAAACTGCTCTACAAAACAGAAGGTACAAGTCTGTGAGTTGAAAGCACACACCACAAATTAGTTTCTGAGATGGCTTCAATCTAGTTTCTATATGAAGATATTTCCTTTTCCACCAGAGGCCGCAATCGCTCCAAATATCCACTTGCAGATTCTACAAAAAGAGTGTTTGAAAACTGCTCTATCAGAAGGAAGGTTCAAATCTACGAATTGACTGCACATATCACAAAGAAGTTTCTGAGAATGCTTCTGTCTAGTTTTTTATGTGAAGATGTTTCCTTTTACAGCATAGGCCTTAAAGGGCTTCAAATATTCAATTGCCGATTCTACAAAAAGAGGGTTTCAAAACTGATCTATCAAAAGGAAGGTTCAACTCTGTGAGTTGAATGCACACATCAAAAAGAAGTTATTGACAATGCTTCTCTCTACTTTTTATGGGAAGTTATTTCCTTTTCCAGCATAGGCCTCAAAGCATTCCACATATATACTTGCAAATTCTGCAAAAAGAGTGTTTCAAAACTGCTCTATCAAAAGGAAGGTTCAACTCTGTGAGTTGAATGCATGCATCACAAAGAAGTTTCTGAGAATGCTTCTGTCTAGTTTTTATGTGAAGATATTTCCTTTTCCAGGTTTGGTCTCAAATTGCTCCAAATATCCACTTGCAGATTCTAAAAAAAGAGTGTTTCAAAACTGCTCTATCAAATGAAGTTTCAACTCTATAACTTGAATGTAGACATCACAAAGAAGTTTCTGAGAATGCTTCTGTCTAGTTTTTATGTGAAGATATTCCCTTTTCCAGCATTGGCGTCACATCGCTCCAAATATCCACTTGCAGATTCTACAAAAAGGGTGCTTCAAAACTGCTCCATCAAAAGAAAGATTCAACACTGTGATTTGAATGCACACATCACAAACAAGTTTCTGAGAATGCTTCTGTCTTGTTTTTATGTGAAGATATTTCGTTTCCCTGCATAGGCCTCAAAGCGCTCCACATATACCATTGCAAATTCTACAAAAAGAGTGTTTCAAAACTGCTCTATCAAAAGGAAGGTTCACGTCTGTGAGTTGAATGCACTCATCACAAAGAAGTTTCTGAGAATGCTTCAATCTAGTTTTTATGTGAATTTATTTCCTTTTCCAATATGGGCCTCAAAGGGCTCCAAATATCCACTTGCAGATTCCACAAAAAGAGTGTTTCAAAACTCTTCTACCAAAAGGAAGGTTAAACTTTGTGAGGTGAATGCACTCATCAAAAACAAGTTTCTGAGAATGCTTCTGTCTAGTTTTTATGTGAAGATATTTCCTTTTCCGGCATAGGCTTCAAAGCGCTCCAAATATCCACTTGCAGATTCTACAAAAAGAATGCTCCAAAACTGTTCTATCAAAAGGAAGGTTCACATCCGTGAGTTGAATGCTCTCATCACAAAGAAGTTTCTGAGAATGCTTCTGTCTATTTTTTATGTGAAGATATTTCCTTTTCCAGCGTAGGCATCAAAGCGCACCAAATATCCCCTTCCACAATCTACAAAGAGAGAGTTTCAAAACTGTTCTATCAAAACGAAGGTTCAACACTATCAGTTGAATGCACTCATCACAGAGAAGTTGCTGAGAATGCTTCTATCTAATTTATAAGTGAAGATATTTCCTTTTCCATCATAGGCCTGAAATCGCTCCAAATATCCACTTGCAGATTCTACAAAAATAGTGTTTCAAAACTGTTCTATCAACAGGAAGGTTCAACTGTATGAGATGAATGCACTCACCACTAAGAAGTCTCTGAGAATTCTTCTGTCTAGTTTTTATGTGAAGATATTTCCTTTTCCAGCACAACGCTCAAACGCCCCAAATATCAAATTGCAGATACTACAAAAAGAGTGTTTCAAACCTGAACTATCAAAAGGAATGTTCAAGACTGTGAGTTGAATTCATAAAGCACAGGGAAGTTTCTGACAATGCTTCTGTCTAATTATGATGGGAAAATATCTCCTTTTCCAGCATAGGCCTCAAGCGCTCCAAATATCCACTTGCCGATACTACAGAATGGGTGTTTCAAAACTGCTCTATCAAAAGGAAGGTTCCACACGGTGAGTTGAATGCATACATCACAAAGAAGTTTCTGAGAATGCTTCTGTCTACTTTTTATGTGGATATATTTCCTTTTCCAGCATAGGCCTCAAATTGCTCCAAACATCCACTTGCAGATTCCACAAAAAAAAGTTTCAAAATTGCTCTATCAAAAGAACGTTCAAGTCTTTGAGTTGAATGCACTCATCAGAAAGAATTTTCTGAGATTGTTTCTATTTTTTATGTGAAGATATTTCCTTTTCCAGCATAGGCCTCAAAGCCCTCAAAACATCCACTTGAAGATTCTATAAAAAGAATGTTTCAGAACTGTTCTATCAAAAGGAAGGTTCAATTCTGTGAGTTGAATGCATTCATCACAAAGAAGTTTCCGAGAGTGCTTCTGTCTAGTTTTTATGTGAAGATATTTCCTTTTCCAGTGTAGGCCTCATAGCGCTCCAAATATCCACTTGCAGATTCCACAAAAGGAGTGTTCCAATACTGCTCTATCAAAAGGAAGGTTCAAGTCTGTGAGTTGAAGGCACTCAACACGGATATTCCCTTTTCCATCGTAGGTCTCAAAGCGCTCCAAATATCCACTTGCAGATTCCATAAAAAGAGTGTTTCAAAAGTGTTCTGTCAAATGGAAGTTTCAACTCTGTGATTTGAATGCACTCATCACCAAGAAGTTTCTGAGAATGCTTCTGTCTAGTTTCTACGTGATGATATTTCCTTTTTCAGCATAGAACACAAACCGGTCCAAATATCCACTTGCAGATTCTACAATAACAGTATTTCAAAACTGCTCTATCAAAAGGAAGGTTCAAGTCTGTGAGTTGAATGCATAAATCACAGGGAAGTTTCTGTGAATGCTTCTTTAATATTTTTATGTGAAGATTTTCCCTTTTCCGGCATAGTACTCAAATATCTCCAATTATCCACTGGCAGATTCTACAAAAAGTGTGTTTCAAAACTACTCTATCAAAACGAGTGTTCAACTCTGTGAGTTGAATGCACACATTACAAAGAAGTTTCTGAGAATGCTTCTGTCTAGTTTTTATGTGAGGATATTTCCTTTTACAGCATGCGTCTCAAAGGACTCCAAATATCTCCTTGAAGATTCTACAAAGAGAGTTTTTCAAAACTCTTCTATCAAAAGGAAGGTTCGTCTCTGTGAGTTCAATGCACTCATCACAGAGAAGTTTCTGAGAATACTTCTGTCTAGTTTTTATTTGAAGATATTTCCCTTTCCAGCATAGGCCTCAAAGCGCTCCAAATATCCACTTGCAGATTCTACAAAAAGTGTCTTACAAAACTGCTCTATAAAAAGGAAGGTTCAAGTCTGTGAGTTGAATGCACTCATAACAAAGAAGTTTCTGAGGATGCTTCTGTCTAGTTTTTATATAAAGATATTTCCGTTTCCATAGTAGGCCTCAAAGCGCCCAAATATCCACTTGCAGATTCTACAAAGGGAGTGTTTCAAAACTGTTCTATGAAGAGAAACGTTCAACTCTGTGAGTTCAATGCATTCATCACAAACTACTGTCTGAGAATGCTTTTGTCTATTTCTTATGTGAAGATATTTCCCTTTCCAGCATAGGCCTCAAAGTACTCCAAATATCCAATTGCAGATTCCAGAAAAGGAGTGTTTCAAAACGGCTCTATCAAAGGGAAAGTTCAAGTCTGTCAGTTGAATGCACTCATCATGAAGAAGTTTCTGAGAATTCTTCAGCTTAATTTTTATGTGAAGATATTACCTTTTCCAGCATAGGCCTCAAAGCACTCCAAATATCCACTTGCAGATACTACAAAACGAGTGTTTCAAAACTGCTCTATCAAAAGGAAGTTTCAAGTCTGTGAGTTGAATGCACTCATCTCAAAGAACTTTCTGAGAATGCTTCTGCTTAGCTGTTATGTGAAGATGTTTCCTTTTCCTGCATAGGTCTCTAAGCGCTCAAAATATCCACTTGCAGATTGTACAAAAAGAGTGTTTCAAAACTGTTCTATAAAAGGGAAAGTTCAACTCTGTGAGTTCAATGCTCTCATCACAGAGAAATTTCTGAGAATGCTTCTGTCTAGTTTTTATATGAAGATATCTCCTTTTCCATCATAGGCCTCAAAACGCTCCAAACATGCACTTGCAGATTCTACAAAAAGGGTGTTTCAAAACTGTTCTATCAAAAGTAATGTTCAACTCTGTGAGATGAATGCCCTCATCATAAAGAAGTTTCTGAGAATGTTTCTGTCTAGTTTTTATGTGAAGATATTTCCTTTTCCAGCATAGGCCTCAAATCGCTCCAAATATCAACATGCAGATCCTACAATAAGAGTTTTTTGAAACTGCTCTATCAAAAGGAAGGTTCAAGTCTGTGAGTTAAATGCCTAAAGCAAAGTGAAATTTTTGAGAATGCTTCTGTCTACATTTTATGTGAAGATATTCCCTTTTCCAGCTTAGGCCAGAAAGCGCTCCAAATATCCACTTGCAGATTCTACAAAAAGTGTGTTTCAAAACTGCTCTATCAAAGGAAACTTCAAGTCTGTGAGTTGAATTCATAAAGCACAGGGAAGTTTCTTAGAATGCTTCTGTCTAGTTTTTATGTGAAGATATTCCCTTTTCCAGCATAGGCCAGAAAATGCTCCAAATATCCCCTTGCAGATTCTATAAAAAGTGTGTTTCAAAACTACTCAACCAAAAGGAAAGTTCAAGTCTGTGAGTTGAATTCATAAAGCACAGAGAAATTTCTTAGACTGCTTCTGTCAAGTTTTTATGTGAAGATATTTCCTTTTCCATCATAGGCCTCAAAGTGATGAAAATATCCACTTTCAGATTCTACAAAAAGGGTGTTTCAAAACTTCTCTACCTAAAGAAAGGTTCAACTCTGTGAGTTGAGTGCACACATCACAAAGAAGTTTCTGAGAATGCTTCTGTCTAGTTTTTATGTGAAGACACTCCCTTTTCCAGCATAGGCCTCAAAGCGCTCCAAATATCCAATTGCAGATTCCACAAAAAGAGTGTTTCAAAACGACTCCATCAAAAGGAAAGTTCAAGTCTGTCAGTTGAATGCACTCATCATGAAGAAGTTTCTGAGAATGCTTCAGCTTAATTTTTATGTGAAGATATTACCTTTTCCAGCATATACCTCAAAGCGCTCCAAATATCCACTTGCAGTTTCTTCAGTAAGAGTGTTTGAAAACTGCTTATCAAAGGGAAGGTTCAAGTCTGTGAGATAAATGCATAATGCACAGGAAGTTTCTGATAATGCTTCTGTCTTGATTTTATGTGAAGATATTCCCTTTTACAGCATAGGCCTCAAAGCGCTCCAAATATCCACTTGCAGATTCTACAAAACGAGTGTTTCAAAACTGCTCTATCAAAAGGAAGGTTCAAGTCTGTGAGTTGAATTCATAAAGCACAGGGTAGTTTCTGAGAATGATTATGTCTAGTTCAAATGTGAAGATATTTCCTTTTCCAACATAGGCCTCAAAGCTCTCCAAATATCCACTTGCAGATCCCATAAAAAGGGTGTTTCAAAACTGCTCTATCAAAAGGAAGTTTCAACACTGTTAGTTGAATGCGCACATCACAAAGAAGTTTCTGAGAATGCTTCTGTCTAGTTTTTATGTGAATATATTTCCTTTTCCAGCATAGTCCCCAAAGCTCTCCAAATATACACTTGCAGATTCTACAAAGAGAATGTTTCAAAACTGTTCTCTCTAAAGGCAGGTTCAACTCTGTGAGTTGAATGCACTCATTGCAGAAAATTTTCTGAGGATGTTTCTGTCTTGTTTTTATGTGATAATATTTCCTTTTCCAACATTGGCCTCTAAGTGCTTCACATATCCACTTGCAGATTCTACAAAAACAGTATTTCAAACTGCTCTATGGAAAGGAAGGTCCAAGTCTGTGAGTTTAATGTACTCATCAAAAGATGTTTCTGAGAATGCTTCCGTCTAGTTTTTATGTGAAGATATTTCCTTTTCCAGCGTCGGCCTCAAAGCGCTCCAAATATCCACTTGCAGATTCTACAAAGAGAGTTTTCCAAAACTGTTCTACCAAAACGAAGGTTCAACTCTGTGAGTTGAATGCACACATCACAAAGAAGTTTCAGAGAAAGCTTCTACTTAATTTTTGTAAGAAGATGTTTCCTTTTCAAGCATAGGCCTCAAAGTGCTCCAAACATGCACTTGCAGATTCTACAAAAGGAGTGTTTCAAAACCGCTCTATGAAAAGTTAGGTTCAAGTCTGTGAGTTGAATGGACACATCACAGATACTTCCTTTTCCATCACAGACCTCAAAGCACTCTATATATCCACCTGCAGATTCTTTAAAAAGAGGGTTTCAAAACTGTTCTATTAAAAAGAGGGTTCAACTCTGTGAGTTGAAAGCACTCATAACAAAGAATTTCATGAGAATACTTCTGTCTAGTTTTTATGTGAAGATATTTAATTTTCCAGCATAGGCCTCAAAGCGCTCCAAATGTCCACTTGCAGACTCTACAAAAAGAGTGTTTCAAAACTGCTCTAACAAAAGGAAGGTTCAAGTCTGGGAGTTGAATGCACTCATCACAAAGAAGTTTCTGAAAATGCTTCTGCTAATTTTTCATGTGAAGATATTTCCATTTCCAGCATAGGCTTCAGAGTGCTCCAAATATCCACTTGCAGATTGTACAAAAACAGTCTTTCAAAACTGTTCTTTCAAAAGGAAGGTTCAGCTCTGTGAGTTGAATGCACTCATCACAGGGAAGTTACTGAGAATGCTTCTGTCTAGTTTTTATGTGAAAATATTTCCTTTTCCATCGTAGGCCCCAAAGTGCTCCAAATATCCACTTCCAGATTCTACAAAAAGAGTATTTCAAAACTTTTCTATCAAAAGGAAGTTTCAACTCTGTGAGTTGAATGCACTCATCCCAAATAATTTTGTGAGAATGCTTCAGACTAGTCTTTATGTGAAGATATTTCCTTTTCCATCATAGGCCTCAAAGTGCTCAAAATATCCACTTGGAGATTCTAGAAAAAGAGTGCTTCAAATCTGTTCTATCAAAAGGAAGGTTCAAATTTGTGAGTGAAATGCACTCATCACAAGGTAGTTTCTGAGAATTCTTCTGACTATTTTTAATGTGAAGATGTTTCCATTTCCAGCATAGGCCTCAAAGCGCTCCAAATATCCACTTGCAGATTCTACAAAAAGAGTGTCTCAAAACTGCTCTAACAAAAGGAAGGTTCAAGTCTGAGTTGAATGCACTCATCACAAAGGAGTTTCGGAGAATGCTTCTGTCTATTTTTTATGTGAAGATATATGCTTTTAAAGTGTACACCTGAAAGCGCTCCAAATATCCACTTGCAGATTCTACAAAGAGAGTGTTTCAAATCTGTTATATCAAAAGGAAGGTTCAACTCTGTGAGTTGCATGCACTCATCACAGAGAAGTTTCTGAGAATGCTTCAGTCTGGTTTTTATGTGAAGATATTACCATTTCCATCATAGGTCTCATTGCACTCCAAATATTCATTTGCAGATACTGCAAAAATAGTGTTTCAATACTGCTCTATCAAAGGGAAGGTTCAACTCAATGAGTTGAATGCACACATCACAAAGAAGTTTCTCAGAATGCTTCTGTCTAGTTTTTATGTGAAGATACTTACTTTTCCAGCCTAGGCCTCAAAGCACTCCAAATATTCACTTGCAGATGCTACAAAAAGAGTGTTTCAAAGCTGCTCTGTGAAAAGGAAGGTTCAAATCTGTTAGTTGAATGCACTCATCATAAAGAAGTTTCTGAGAATGCTTCTGCTTAGTTTTTATGTGAAGATATTTCCCTTTCCAGCATAGGCCTCAAAGCACTCCAAATATCCACTTGCAGATTGTTCAAAAGAGTGTTTCAAAACCGTTCTGTCAAAAGGAAGGTTCAAATCTATGAGTTGAATGCAGTCGTCACAGAGAAGTTTCTGAGAATTCTTCTGTCTAGTTTTTATGAGAAGGTATTTCCTTTTCCATCATAAGCGCCAAAATTTTCCAAATATCCACTTGCAGATTCTACAAAAAGAGTGTTTCAAAATTCCTCTAACAAAAGTAAGGTTCAAGCCTGTGATTTGAATGAACACATCCCAAAGTAGTTTCTGAGAATGCTTCCATCTAGTTTTTATGTGAAGTTATTTACTTTTCCAGCACAGGCCTCAAAGCTCTCCAATATCAACTTGCAGATTGTACAAAAAGAGTGTTTCAAAACTGTTCTATCAAAGGAAGGTTGAATTCTGTGAATTGAATGCGCACATCAAAAAAAGTTTCTGAGAATGCTTCTGTCTAGTGTTTATGTGAAGATATTTCCCTTTGCAGGATAGGCCTCACAGCACTGCAAATATTTACTTACAGATACTACAAAAAGAGTGTTTCAAAACTGTTCTATCAAAAGGAAGGTGCAACTCTTTGAGTTGAATGCACTCATCACAAAGAAGTTTCTGAAAATCCTTTTGTCTGTTTTTTATGTGAAGATATTTCCTTTTCCAGCATAGGCCTCAAAGCCCTCTAAATATCCACTTGCAGATTCTACAAAAAGAGTGTTTGAAAACTGCTCTATCAAAAGGATGGTTTAAGACTGTGATTTGAATTCACAAATCACAAAGAAGTTTCTTAGAATGTTTCCGTCAATTTTTTGTGTGAAGATATTTCCGTTTCCAGAATAGGCCTCAAAGTGCTCCAAATATCCACTTGCAGATCCTACAAAAAGACTGTTTCAAAACTGCTCTATTAAAAGGAAATTTCAAGTCTGTAAGTTGAATGCATAAAGCACAGTGAAGTTTCTGAGAATGATTCTCTCTAGTTTTTATGTGAAGATATTTCCTTTTCCAGCATAGGCCTCAAAGTGCTCCAAATATTCAGTTACAGATTCCACAAAAATGGTGTTTCAAAACTGCTATATCAAATGGAAGGTTCAACTAAGTTAGTTGAATGCACTCATCACAAAGATGTTTCTGAGAATGCTTCTGTCTAGTTTTTATGTGAAGATGTTTCCTTTTCCAGCATAGGCCCGAAAGCGCTCCAAATATCCACATGCAGATTTTAAAAAAGGTTGTTTCAAAACTTCTCTATCAAAAAGAAGTTTAAACTCTGTGACTTGAATGCGCTTATCTCAAAGAAGTTTCTGAGAATGCTTCTGTCTAGTTTTTATGTGAAGATATTTACTTTTCCAGTATAGGCCTCAAAGCGCTCCAAATATCCACTTGCAGATTCTACAAAAGGGTGTTTGCAAACTGCTCTATCAAAAGTATGGTTCAACTCTGTGAGTTGAATGCACACATCACAAAGAAGTTTCTGAGAATGCTTCTGTTTAGTTTTTATGTGAATATATTTCTTTTTCCAGCACAGGCCTCAAATTGCTCCAAATATCCACTTGCAGATTCTACAAAAATGGTGTTCCAAAGCTGCTCAATCAAAAAGAAGGTTCAATCTGTGAGTTGAATACAATCATTACAGAGAAGTTCCTTGGAAAGCTTCTTTCTAGTTTTTTGTGAAGATATTTCCTTTTCCATCATAGGCCTTAAAGCACTCCAAATATCCACATGCAGATTCTACAAAAAGAGTGTTTCAAAACACTTCTATGAAAAGGAAGGTTCAGCTGTGTGAGTTGAATGCAGTCATCACAAAGAAGTCTCTGAGAATGCTTCTGTCTAGTTTTTGTGTGAAGATACTTTCTTTTCTAGCATAGGCCGCAAAGCCCTCCAAATATAAATTGCTGATCCTACAAAAAGTGTGTTTCAAATCTCTTCTATCAATAGGAAAGTTCAACTCTGTGAGTTGAATGCACTCATCACAGAGAACTTTCTGAGAATGCATCTGTCTAGTTTTTATGTGATGATATTTCTTTTTCCATCATAGGTCTCAAAGCATTCCAAATATAAACTTACAGATTGAACAAAAAGACTGTTTCAAAACTGCCCTATCAAAAAAAAGATTCAACTCTGCGAGTTGAATGCACTCATCACAAAGCAGTTTCTGAGAATGTTTCCGTCTAGTTTTTGTGTGAAGATATTTCCTTTTCCAGCATAGGCCCCAAAGCATTCCAAGTATCTGCTTCCAGATTCTACAAAGAGAGTGTTTCCAAAGTATTCTATCAAAAGGAAGTTTCAACTCTGTCAGTTTAATGCACTGTTTCTGAGAATGCTTCTGTCTAGTTTTTATGTGAAGATATTTCCTTTTCCCGCATAGACCTCAAAGCGCTCCAAATATCCACTTGCAGATTGTACGAAAAGGGTGTTTCAAAACCGCTCTATCAAAAGTAAGGTTCAATTCTGTGAGTTGAATGCACACATCACAAAGAAGTTTCTGAGAATGCTTCTGTCTAGTTTTTATGTGAAGATATTTCCTTTTCCAGCATTGGCCTCAAAGCGCTCCAAATATCCACGTGCAGATTCTAGAAAAAGGGTGGTTGAAAACTGCTCTATCAAAAGTAAGCTTAAACTCTGTGAATTGAATGCACACATCACAGTGAAGTTTCTGAGAATGCTTCTGTTTAGTTTTTATATGAAGATATTTCCTTTTCCAGCTTAGGCCTCAAAGCATTCAATCTATCCACTTGCAGAATCTACTAAAAGTGTGTTTCAAAACTGCTGATTCAAAAGCAAGGTTAAACTCTGTGAGTTGAATGTGCACATCACACAGAAGTTTCTGAAAATGCTTCTGTCTAGTTTTTATGTGAAGATATTTTCTTTTATAGCATAGGCCTCATAGCGCTCCAAATATCCACCTTCAGATTCTACCAAAAGAGTTTTTCAACTGCTCTATCAAAAGGAAAGTTCAACTCTATGAGTTGAATGCACTCATCACAAAGATGTTTCTGAGAATTCTTCTGTGTAACTTTTATGGGAAGACATTCCATCTTCCAACATAGGCCTCACAGCGCTCCAAATATCCACTTGCAGATTCTACAAAAAGAGTGTTTCAAAACTTTTCTATCGAAAGAAAATTTCAACTGAGGGAGTTCAATGCACTCATCACAGAGAAGTTTATGAGAATGCTTCTGTCTAGTTTTTATGTGAAGATATTTCTTTTTCCATTATAGGCCTCAAAGCACTCCAAATATCCACTTGCAGATTCTACAAAAAGAGTGGTTCAAAACCGTTCTATCAAAAGAAATGTTCAACTCTGTGAGTTGAATGCACTCATCAAAAAGGAGTTTCTGATAGAGATTCTGTCTTGTTTTTATGTGAAGATATTTCCTATTCCAGCATAGGCCTGAAAGTGCTCCAAATATCGACTTGCAGATTCTACAAAAAGAGTCTTTCAAATCTGCTCTATCAAAAGGCAGGTTCAAGCCTGTAAGTTGAATGCACACATCTCAAAGAAGTGTCTGAGAATGCTTCGATCTAGTTTTTATGTGAAGTTGTTTCCTTTTCCAGCAAAGGCCTCAAAGCACTCCAAATAATAACTTGGAGATTCTACAAAAAGAATGTTTCAAAAGTGTTCTATCAAAAGGAAGGTTCAACTCTGTGAGTTGACTGTGCACATCACAAAGAAGTTTCTCAGAAGGCTTCTGTCTAGTCTTTATTTGAAGATATTTCCTTTTGCAGCATAGGTCTCAAAAAGCTGCAAATATCCACGTGTATATTCTATAAAAAGAGTGTTTCAAAATTGTTGCATGAAAAGAAAAGTACAATTCTGTAAGTTGAATGCACTCATCATAGAGAAGATTCTGAAAATGCTTCTGTCTAGTTTTTATGTGAAGATATTTCCTTTTCAATCATAAGCCTCAAAGTGCTCCGAATATCCACTTGAAGATTCTAAAAAAAGAGTGTTTCAAATTTCCTCTATCAAAAGGATGGTTCAAGTCTGTCAGTTGAATTCAGTCATCACAAAGAAGTTTCTTAGAATGCTTCCATCGAGTTTTTATGTGAAGATATTTTCTTTTCTATCTTAGGCCTCAAAGTGCTCCAAATATCCACGTGTAGTTTCTACAAAAAGAGTGTTTCAAAACTGCTGCATCAAAAGGAAAGTTCAAGTCTGTGAGTTGAATGCATAAAGCAGAGGGAAGTTTCTGAGAATGCTTCTCTCTAGTTTTTATGTGAAGATATTTCCTTTTCCAGCATAGGCCTCAAAGCACTCCAAATATCCACTTGCAGATTCCACAAAAATGGTGTTTCAAAACTACTATATCAAATGGAAAGTTCAACTCCGTTAGTTGAATGCACTCATCACATAGAAGTTTCTGAGAATGCTTCCGTCTAGTTTTTATGTCATGATATTTCCTTTTAAAGCATAGTCGTCAAAACGCTCCAAATATCCACTTGCAGATACTACAAAAAGGGTGTTTCGAAACTGCTCTATCAAAGGCAAGGTTCAACCCTGTGAGTTGAATGCACACATCACAAAGAAGTTTCTTAGAATGCTTCTGCTTAGTTTTTATGTGAAGATATTTCCTTTTCCAGCATAGGCCTCAAAACATTCCAAATATCCACTTGCAGATTCTACAAAAAGTGTGTTTCAAAACTGCTGTTTCAACGCGAAGTTTCAACTCTGTGAGTTGAATGCACACATCACAAAGAAGTTTCTGAGAATGCTTCTGTCTACTTTTTATGTGAAGATATTTCCTTTTCTTGCATAGGCCTCATAGCGCTCCAAATATCCACTTTCAGAATCTGCCAAAAGAGTGTTTCAAAACTGCTCTATTAAAAGAAAGTTCAAGTCTGTGAGTTAAATGCATTCATCATAAAGATGTTTCTGTGAATTCTTCCGTCTAGCTTTTTGTGAACATATTTCCTTTTCCAGCTTAGGTCTCAAAGTGCTCAAAATATCCACTTGCAGATCCTACAAAAAGAGTGTTTCAAAACTGTTCTATCAAAAGAAAGGTTCAACTAAAGGAGTTCAATGCACTCCTCACAGAGAAGTTTCTGAGAATACTGCTGTCTAGTTTTTATGTGAAGATATTTCCTTTTCCAGAATAGGCCTCAAATCACTCCAAATATCCACTTGCAGATTCTACAAAAAGCGTTTCAAAACTGCTCTATCAAAAGGAACGCTCACCTCTGTGAATTGAATGTGCTCATCACAAAGAAGTTTCTGAGGATTCTTCTGTCTAGTTTTGATGTGAAGATATTTCCGTTTCCAGCATAGGCCTCAAAGTGCTCCAAATATCCACTTGCAGATTCTACGAAAAGAGAGTTTCAAAACTGCTCTATCAAAAGGAAGGCTGAAATCTGTGAGTTGAATGCGCTCATCACAAAGAAGTTTCTGAGAATGCTACTGTCTAGTTTTAATGTGAAGATATTTCCTTTTCCAGCATAGGCCTCAAAGTGCTCTAAATATCCACTTGCAGATTATTGAAACAGAGTGTTTCAACACTGTCCTATCAAAAGGACGGTTCAACTCTGAGAGTTGAATGGACTCATCACATAGAAGTTTCCCAGAATCCTTCTGTTTAGTTTTTGTGTGTAGATGTTTCCATTTCCAGCATAGGCCTCAAAGAGCTCCAAATGTCCACTTGCAGATTTTACAGAAAGGGTGTTTCAAAGGTGCTCCATGAAAGGGAATTTTAAACTCTGTGAGTTGAATGCACTCATCACAAAGGAGTTACTCATAATGCTTCTGTGTAGTTTTTATTTTAAGATATTTAATTTTCCAGTATAGTCCTCCAAGCGCTCCAAATATCAACTAGCAGATACTACAAAAAGTGTGTTTCAAAACTGCTCTATCAAAAGTATGGTTCACCTCTGTGAATTGAATGCACATATAACAAAGAAGTTTCTGAAATGCTTCTGTTTCGTTTTCATGAGAAAATATTTCCTTTTCCATCATAGGCCTCAAATCGCTCCAAATATCCACCTGCAGATTCTACAAAAAGTGTGTTTGAAAACTGTTCTATCAAAAGGAAAGCTCAACTCTGTGGGTTGAAAGGACTCATCATAGAGAACTTTCTGAGAATGCATCTGTCTATTTTTTATGAGAAGATATTTACTTTTCGAGCATAGGCCTCAAAGCATTCCAAATATCCACTTGCAGATTCTACTAAAAGGGTGTTTCAAAACTGCTGTTTCAAAAGTAAGGTTCAACTCTGTGAGTTGAATGTGCACATCCCAAAGAAGTTTCTGAGAATGCTTCTGTCTAGTTTTTTTGTGAAGATATTCAATTTTCTAGCATAAGCCTCATAGCACTCCAAATATCCACTTTCAGATTCTACCAAAAGAATTTTTCAAAACTGCTCTATCAAAAGGAAAGTTCAAGTCTGTGAGTTGAATGCACTCAACACAAAGATATTTCTGAGAATTCTTCTGTCTAGTTTTTATGTGAAGATGTTTCCTTTTCCAGCATAGGCCTCAAGGGCTCCAAATATCCACCTGTAGATTCTACAAAAAGAGTGTTTCAAAACTGTTCTATAAAAAGAAAGTTTCACCTCAGGGTGTTCAGTGCACTCATCACAGAGAAGTTTCTGAGATTACTTCTATCTAGTTATTATGTGAAGATATTTCCTTTTCCATCATAGGCCTCAAAACGCTCCTAATATCCACTTGCAGATTCTACAAAAAGAGTGTTTCAAAACTGTTCTATGAAAAGGAAGGTTCAACTCTTTGAGTTGAATGCACTCATAAAAAAGAAATTTTCGTGAATGCTTCTGTCTTGTTTTTATGTGAAGATATTTCCTTTTCCAGCGTAGGCCACATAGTGCCCCAAATATGCACTTGCAGATCCGACAAAAAGAGTGTTTCAAAACTTCTCTATCAAAAGGAAGGCTTAACTCTGTGAGGTGAATGCGCTCATTGCAAAGAAGTTTCTGAGAATGATTCTGTCTAATTTTTGTGTGAAGATATTTCCTTAACCAGCATAAGCCTCAAAGCACTCCAAATATACACTTGTAGATTCTACAAAAAGAGTGTTTCACAACTGTTCTATTTAAAGGAAGTCTCACCTCTGTGAGATGAATATGCTTATCACAAAGAAGTTTCTTAGAATGCTACTGTCTAGTTTTTATATAAAGATATATCCCTTTCCAAGATAGGCCTCAAATCGCTCCAAATATCCAACTGCAGATTCTACAAAAAGAGTGTTTCAAAACTGTTCTTTCAAAAGGAAGGTTCAACTCTGAGATTTGAATGCACTCATCACATAGAAGTTTATCAGAATGCTTCTGTCTAATTTTTATGTGAAGATATTTCCTTTTATATCATTGGCGTCAAAGCACTCCAAATATCCACTTGCAGATTTTATAAAAGAGGTGTTTCAAAACTGCTCTTAAAAAGCAAAGTTAAACCCTGTGAGTTCAACTCACTCATCACGAAGAAGTTTCTGAGGATGCTTCCGTCTAGTTTTTATGTGAAGATATTTACTTTTCCAGTATAGGCCTCAAAGCACTGCAAATATCCACTTGCAGTGCCTACAAAAAGGGTGTTTCAAAACTGCTCTCTCAAAAGTATGGTTCAACTCTGTGAGTTGAATGCACACATCAAAAAGAAGTTGGTGAGGATGCTTCTGTTTCGTTTTTATGTGAAGGTATTTCCTTTTACCTCATAAGCCTCTAAGAGCTCCAATTATACACTTGCAGATTCTGTAAAAACAGTGATGCAAAACTGTTCTATCAATAGGAAGGTCCAACTCTGAGAGTTTAATGCCCACATCATAAAGAAGTTTCTGAGAATGCTTCTGTTTAGTTTTTCTGTGAAGACATTTCCTTTTCCAGCATAGGCCTCAAAGCATTCAAAATATCCACTCGCAGATTCTACTAAAAGTGTGTTTCAAAAGGAAATTTCAACTCTGTGAGTTGAATGCGCCCATCATAAACAAGTTTCTGAGAAAGCTTCTGTCTAGTTTTTATGTGAAGATATTTCCTTTTCCAGTAAATGCCTCATAGCACTCCAAATATCCACTTTCAGATTCCACTAAAAGACAATTTCAAACTGCTCTATCAAAAGGAAATTTCAATTCCGTGAATTGAATGCACTCATCACAAAGATGTTTTTGAGAATTCTTCTTTCTAGTTTTTATGTGAAGATATTTCCTTTTCCAGGGTAGGCCTCAAAGCACTCCAAAAATCCACTCGCAGATTCTACAAAAAGAGTGTTTCAAAACTGTCCTATCAAAAGAAATTTTCAACTCAGTGAATGCAATGCAATCATCACAAAGAAGGTTCTGAGAATGCTTCTGTCTAGTTTTTATGTGAAGATATTTCCTTTTCCAGCATAGGCCTCAAAGGGCTACAAATATCTACTTGCAGTTTCTACAAAAAGGGTGTTTCAAAACAGCTCTGTCAAAAGGAAGGGTCGATTCTGTGAGTTGAATGCTCACATTACAAAGAAGTTTCTGAGAATGCTTCAATCTAGTTTTTATGTGAAGTTATTTCCTTTTCCAGGATAGACCTCAAAGCGCTCAAAATATCCAACTGTAGATTCTACAAAAAGAGTGTTTCAAACCTGTGCTATCAAAGGGAAGGTTCAACTCTTTGCTTTGAATGCATAAAGCACGAGGAAGTTTCTCAGAATGCTTCTGTCAAGTTCTTATATGAAGATATTCCTTTTTCCAGTGTAGGCCTCAAAGCACTCCAAATATCCACCTGCAGATTTTACAAATGTGTGCTTCAAAACCGCTTTATCAAAACGAAAGTTCAAATCTGTGAGTTGAATGCACTCATCACTAAGAAGTTTCTGAGAATGCTTCAGTCTAGTTTTTATGTGAAGATATTTTCTTTTCCAGTATAGGCCTCAAAGCGCTCAAAATATCCACTTGCTGATTCTGAAAAAAGGGTGTTTCAAAACTGCTCCATCAAAAATACTGTTCAACTCTGTGAAATGAATGCACACATCACAAAGAATTTTCTGAGAATCCTTTTGTTTAGTTTTTATGTGAAGGTATTTCCTTTTCCAGCATAGGCCTCAATGAGCTCCAAATATTCACTTGCAGATTCTACAAAAACGGTGTTTCAAAACTGCTCTATCAAAAGGAAGGTTCAACTCTTTGACTTCAATGCACTCATCACAGAGAAGTTTCTGAGCATGGTTCTGTCTAGTTTTTATGTGAAGATATTTTCTTTTCCATCATAGGCCTCAAATCTCTCCAAATATCCACTTGCAGATTCTACAAAAAGAGTGTTTCAAAACAGTTCTATGAAAAGGAAGGTTCAACTGCGTTAGCTGAATGTACTCATCACAAAGAAGTTTCTCAGAATACTTCTCTGTAGTTTTAATGTGAAGATATTTCCTTTTCCAGCAGAGGCCTCAAAGCGCTACAAATATCCACTTGCAGATTCTACAAAAAGGGTGTTTCAAAACTGCTCTATCAAAAGTCATGTTCAACTCCGCAAGTTGAGTGCACACATCACAAAGAAGTTCCTGATAATGCATCTGTTTAGTTTTTATGTGAAGATATTTCCTTTTCCATAAAAGGTCTCAAAGCGCTCCCAATATCCACCTGCAGATTCTACTAAAAGTGTGTTTCAAACTGCTGTTTCAAAAGGAAGGTTCAACACTGTGAGTTGAATGCACACATCACAAAGAAGTTTCTGAGAATGATTCTGTCCAGTTTTTATGTGAAGATATTTCCTTTTCCAACAAAGGCCTCATAGCGCTCCAAATATCCACTTTCAGATTCTACCGAAAGAGTGTTTCAAAACTGCTCATTCAGATAGAAGGTTCAAGTCTGTGAGTTGCATGCACTCATCACAAAAAAGTTTCTGAGAATATTTCTGCTCATGTTTTATGGGAAGATATTTCCTTTTCCAGCACAGGCCTCAAAGCGCTCCAAATAATCTCTTGCAGATTCTACCACTAGAGTGTTTCAAAACTGTTCTATCTAAAGGAATCTTGAACTCTGTGTGTTAAATGCAATCATCGCAGAGAAGTGTATGAGAATGCTTCCGACTAGTTTTTATGTGAAGATATTTCCTTTTCCAGCATAGGCCTCAAAGTGCTCAAATATCCACTTGCAGACTCTACAAAACGGGTGTTTCAAAACTGTTATATCAAACGGAAAGTTCAACTCTGTGAGTTGAATGCACTCATCACAAAGAAGTTTCTGAGAAGCCTTTTCTCTAGTTTTTATGTGAGGATATTTCCTTTTCCAGCATAGGCCTCAAAGCCCTAAAAATATCCTTTTGCAGTTTCTATAAAAAGAGTGTTTCAAATCTGCCCTTTCAAAAGGAAGGTTCAAGTCTGTGAGTTGAATGCATAAAGCACAGGCAAGTTTCTCAGAATGCTTCTGTCTAATTTTTATGTGAAGATATTCCTTTTTCCAGCATAGGCCTCAAATCCCTCCAAATATTCACTTGCAGATTCTACAAAAAGAGAGTTTCAAAACTGCTCTATCAGAAAGAAAGTTCAAGTCTGTGAGTTGAATGCACTCCTCACAAAGTTGTTTCTGAGAATTCGTCTATCTAGTATTTATGTGAAGATATTTCCTTTTCCAGCATAGACCTCAAAGAACTAAAATATCCACTTGCAGGTTCAACAAAAAGAGTGTTTCAAAACTGTTCCATCAAAAGGAAAGTTCAACTCTGTGGGTTTAATGCAGTCATCACAAGGACATTTCTGAGAATGCTTCTATCTAGTTTTTATGTGAAGATTTTCCCTTTTTGCAGCATAGGCTTCAAATCGCTCCAAATATCCACTTGCAGATTCTACAAAAAGAGTGTTTCAAAACTGTTCTATCAAAAGGAAGGTTCATCTCTTTTAGTTGAATGCACACATCACAAAGAAATTTCTGTGAATGCTTGTGTCACATTTTTTGTGAAAATATTCCCTTTTCCCTCATAGGCCTCAAAGTGCTTCAAATATCCACTTGCAGATTCTACAAAAAGAGTGTTTCAAAACTGCTCTTTCAAAAGGAATGTTCAAGTCCGTGAGGTGAATCCACTCATCACAAAATGTTTCTGAGAATGGTTCTGCTTAGTTTTTATGGGAAGATATTTCCTTTTCCAGCACAGGCCTCAAAGCACTCCAAATAATCACTTGTAGACCCTAAAAGGAGAGTGCTTCAAAACTGTTCTATGAAAAGGTACGTTGAACTCTGTGAGTTGAATGCAATCATCACAGAGAAGTGTCTGAGAAAGCTTCCGTCTAGTTTTTATGTGAAGATATTTCCTTTTCCAGCATAGGCCTCAAAGCGCTCAAATATCCACTTGCAGTTTCTACAAAAAGAGTGTTTCAAAACTGTTCTATCAAAAGGAAAGTTCAACTCTGTGAGTTGAATGCACTCATCACAAAGAAGTTTCTGAGAATGCTTTTGTCTAGTTTTTATGTGAGGATATTTCCTTCTCCAGCATAGGCTTCAAAGCCCTCCAAATATCTACTTGCAGATACTGCAAAAAGAGTGTTTCAAATCTGCTCTTTTAAAAGGAAGATTCAAGCCTGTGAGTTGAATGCATAAAGTGCAGGGAAGTTTCTCAGAATGCTTCTGTCTAGTTTTTATGTGAAGACATTCCTTTTTCCAGCATAGGCCTCAAATCTCACCAAATGTCCACCTGCGGATTCTATAAAAAAGGTGTTTCAAAACTGCTCTATCAAACGGAAGTTTCTACTCTGTTAGTTTAATGCAGTCATCACAAAGAAGTCGCTGAGGATGCTTCCGTCTAGTTTTTATATGAAGATATTTCCTTTTCGAGCATAGGCCTCAAAGCCTTCCAAATATCCACTTGCAGATTCTACAAAAAGAGTGTTTCAAAACTGTTCAATCAAAAGGATGGTTCAACTCTGTGAATTGAATGCACTTATCAGAAAGAAGTTTCTGAGAACAATTCCACTTAGATTTTATGTGTAGATATTTCCTTTTCCATCATAAGCCTCAAAGAGCTCCAAATATCCACTTGCAGATTCTACAAAAATAGTGTTTCACAACTGTTCTATCAAAAGGAAGGTTCAACACTGTGAGCTGAATGCATTCATCACAAAGAAGTTTCTGAGAAGGCCTCTGTCCAGTTTTTCAAAGCACTCCAAATATCCACTTGCAGTTTCTACAAAAAGAGTGTTTTAAATCTACTCTTTCAAAAGAAAGCTTCAAGTCTGTGAGTTGAATGCATAAAGCCCAGGGAAGTTTCTGAGAATGCTTCCGTCTAGTTTTTATGTGAAGATATTCCCTTTGACAGCATAGGCCTCAAATCGCTCCAAATATCCACTTGAAGAATCTACAAAAAGGGTGTTTCAAAAATGCGCTATCAAAAGAAAAGTTCTGCTCTGTTAGATGAATGCACACATCACAAAGAAGTTTCAGAGAATGCTTCTGTCTAGTTTTTATCTGAAGATATTTCCTTTTCCAACTTAGGCCTCAAAGCACACCAAATATCCACTTGCGGAACTACAAAAAGTGTGTTTCAAAACTTCTCTGTCAAAGGGAAGGTTCAAGTCTGTGAGTACAATGCACTCATCATAGAGATGTTTCTGAGAATGCTTCTGTATAGTTTTTAGGTGAAAATATTTCCTTTTCCAGTTTAGGCCTCATAGCGCTCCAAATATCCACTTGCAGATTCTACAAAAAGAGTGTGTCAAAACTGCTCTATCAAAAGGAAGGTTTAAGTTTGTGAGTTGAATTCACTCATCAATAAGAACTTTGTGAGAATGCTTCTGCTTAGTTTTTATGAGAACATATTTCCATTTCCAGCATAGGCCTCAAAGTGCTCCAAGTATCCACTTTCAGATTCTATAAAGAGAGTGTTTCAAAACCGTTCAATCAAAAGGAATGTTCACCTCTGTGAATTGAATGCACTCATCACAGAGAAGTTTCTGAGAATGCTTCTGTCTAGTTTTTATGTGAAGATATTTCCTTTTCCAGCAATGGCATCAAAACACTCCAAATATCCACTTGCAGATGCTACAAAAACAGTGTTACAAAACTGTTCTATCAAAAGGAAGTTTCAACTCTGTGAGTTCAATGCACTCATCCAAAGAAGTTTCTGAGAATGCTTCTGTCCAGTTTTTAGGTGAAGATATTTCCTTTTTCATCATAGGCCTCAAATCTCTTCAAATATCCACTTGCAGATACTACAAAAAGAGTGTTTCAAAACTGCTCAATCAAAAGGAACGCTCAAGTCTGTGAGTTGAATGCATAAAGCATGGGGAAGTTTCTGAGAATTCTTCTGTTTAGTTTTTATGTGAAGATATTCCCTTTTTGCAGCATAGGCCTCAAATCGCTCCAAATATGCACTTGCAGATTCTACAAAAACAGTGTTTCAAAACTCTTCTATCAAAAGGAAAGTTCAACCCTGTGAGTTGAATGCACTCATCACAAAGAAATTTCTGAGAATGCTTCTGTCTAGTTTTTATGTGAAGATATTTCCTTCTCCAGCATAGACCTCAAAATGCTCCAAATATCCACTTGCAGATTCTACAAAAAGACGTTTCAAAACTGTTCTATTAAAAGGAAAGTTCAACTCGGTGAGTTAAATGCACTCATCACAAAGAAATTTCTGAGAATGCTTTTGTCTAATTTTTCTGTGAGGATATTTCCTTTTCCATCATAGGCCTCAAAGCGCTCCAAATATGCACTTGCAGTTTCTACAAAAAGAGTGTTTCAAATCTGATCTTTTAAAAAGAAGGTTCAAGAGTGTAAGTTGAATGCACAAAGTGCAGGGACGTTTCTCAGAATGCTTCTGTCTAGTTTTTATATGAAGATATTCCTTTTTCCAGCATAGGCCTCAAATCGCTCCAAATGTCCACATGCAGATTCTATAAAAAGTGTGTTTCAAAACTGCTTTATCAAAAGGAAGGTTCTACTCTGTGAGTTGAAATCATAAAACACGGAGAAGTTTCTGAGAATTCTTCTGTCTAGTTTTTATGTGTAGATATTCCCTTTTCCAGCACTGGCCTCAAAGATTCAAAAATATTCACGTGCAGATTCTAAAAAAAGCGTGTTTTGTAACTGCTCTTTCAAAAGGAAGGTTCAACCCTGTGAGTTGAATACACACATCACAAAGAAGTTTCTGAGAATGCTTCTGTCTTGTTTTTATATGATGGTATTTCCTTTTCCAGCATAGGCCTCAAAGCGCTACAAATATCCACTTGCAGGTACTACCAAAACAGTGTTTCAAAACTGCTCAATCAACAGGAAGGTTCAAGTCTGTGTGTTGAATTCCTAAAGCACAGGGAAGTTTCTGAATATGCTTCTGTCCAATTTTTATGTGAAGATATTTCCTTTTCCAGCCTAGGCCTCAAAGTGCTAAAATTATCCACCTGCAGACTCTACAAAATGGTGTTTCAAAACTGCTTTATCAAAACGAAGTTTCAAGTCTGTGAGTTGAAGACACACATCACAAAGATGTTTGTCAGAATGCTTCAATATAGTTTTTATGTGAAGTTATTTCTTAATGCAGCATAGGCCTCAAGCGCTCCAAATATCCACTTGCATATTCCACAAAAATATTGTTTCCAAACTGTTCTATCAAAAGGAAGTTTCAACCCTGTGAGTTGGATGCACTCATCACAAAGTAGTTTCTGAGAATGCTTCTGTCTAGTTTTCAGGTGAAGATATTTCCTTTTCCAGCATAGGCCTCAAAGCCCTCCAAACATCCACTTGCAGATACTACAAAAAGTGTGTTTCTAAACTAGTCTATCAAAATGAAGGATCAACTGTGTTGGTTGAATGCACTCATCCCACAGAAGTTTCTGAGAATGTTTCTGTCTAGTTTTTAGGTGAAGATATTTCCTTTTTCATCATAGGCCTCAAATCACTCCAAATATCCAATTGCAGATTCTACAAAAAGAGTGTTTCAAAACTGCTCTATCAAAAGGAAGGTTCAAGAGTGTGAGTTGAATGCATAAAGCACAGGGAAGTCTCTGAGAATGCTTCTGTCTAGTTCTTATGTTCAGATATTCCCTTTATGCAGCATAGGCCTCAAATTGCTCCAAATATAAACGTGCAAATTCTACAAACAGAGTGTTTCAAAACTGTTCTATCAAAAGGAAAGTTCAACCCTGTGAATTGAATGCACTCATAACAAAGAAATTTCTGAGAATGCTTCTGTCTAGTTTTTATGTGAAGATATTTCCTTTTCCAGCATAGACCTCAAAATGCTCCAAATATCCACTTGCAGATTCTACAAAAAGACTGTTTCAAAACTGTTCTATCAAAAGGAAAGTTCAACTCGGTGAGTTAAATGCACACATCGCAAGGAAATTTCTGAGAATGCTTTTGTCTAATTTTTCTGTGAGGATATTTCCTTTTCCATCTTAGGCCTCAAAGCGCTCCAAATATGCACTTGCAGCTTCTACAGAAAGAGTGTTTCAAATCTGCTCTTTCAAAGAGAAGGTTCAAGAATGTGAGTTGAATGCACAAAGCACAGGGAAGTTTCTCAGAATGCTTCTGTCTAGTTTTTATATGAAGATATTCCTTTTTCCAGCATAGGCCTCAATGAGCTCCAAATAATCTCTTGTAGATTCTTCAAAGAGAGTGTTTCATAACTGACTCATCACAGAGAAGTTTCTGAGAATGCTTCCATCTAGGAATTATGTGAAGATATTTCCTTTTCCAGCATAGGACCCAATGCGCTCCAAATATCCACTTGCAGATTCTAAAAAAAGAGTGTTTCAAAACTGTTCCATCAAAGGAAAGTTTCAACTCTGTGAGCTGAATGCATTCATCCCAAAGAAGTTTCGGAGAATGCTTTTGTCTCGTTTTTATATGAGGATATTTCCTTTTCCAGCACAGGCTTCAAAGCGCTCCAAATATCCACTTGCAATTTCTACAAAAAGAGTTTTTCAAATCTGCTCTTTCAAAAGGAAGTTTCGAGTCTGTGAGTTGACTGCATAAAGCACAGGGAAGTTTCTGAGAATGCTTCTATCTAGTTTTTATGTGAAGATATCCCCTTTTTCACCATAGGCCTCAAATCGCTCTAAATATCCACTTGCAGAGTCTACAAAAAGGGTGTTTCAAAACTGCCCTATCAAAAGGAAGGTTCAAGTCTGTGAGTTGAATGCATGAAGCATGGGGAAGTTTCTGGAATGCTTCTGTCTAGTTTTTATGTGAAGATTTCTCTTTTTGCAGCATAGGCCTCAAATCGCTCAAAATATCCACTTGCAGATTCTACAAACAGAATGTTTCAAAACTGTTCTATCAAAAGGAAAGTTCAACTCTGTGAGTTGAATGCACTCGTCACAAAGAAATTTCTGGGAATGCTTCTGTCTAGTTTTTATGTGAAGATATTCCCTTTTCCAGCATAGGCCTCAAATTGCTAAAAATATCCACTTGTAGATTCTATAAAAAGAGTGTTTCAAAACTGCTCTATCAAAAGGAATGTTCAAGTCTCTGAGTTGAATGCACTCATCACAAAAATGCTACTGAGAATGATTCTGCTTAGTTTTTATGGGAAGATATTCCCTTTTCCAACATAGGCCTTAATGCACTCCAAATAATCTATTGTAGATTCTACAAAGAGAGTGATTCAAAACTCTTCTACCAAAAGGAAGGTTGAACTCTGTGAGCTGAATGCACTCATCACAGAGAAGTGTCTGAGAACGCTTCTGTCTAATTTTTATGTGAAGATATTTCCTTTTCCAGCATAGGTCTCAAAGCACTCCAAATATCCACTTGCAGATTCTACAAAAAGAGTGTTTCAAAACTGTTCTATCAAAAGGAAGGTTCAACTCTGTAAGCTGAATGCATTCATCACAAAGAAGTTTCGGAGAATGCTTTTGTCTAGTTTTTATGTGAGGATATATCCTTTTCCAGCATAGGCCTCAAAGCACTCCAAATATCCACTTGCAATTTCTACAAAAAGAGTTTTTCAAATCTGCTCTTTCAAAAGCAAGGTTCAAGTCTGTGAGTTGAATGCATAAAGCACACTGAAGTTTCTGAGAATGCTTCCGTCTAGTTTTTATGTGAAGATATTCCCTTTTACACCACAGGCCCCAAATCGTTCCAAATATCCACTTGCAGATTCTACCAAAAGGGTGTTTCAAAACTGCTCTATCAAAAGGAAGTTTCTAGTCTGTTAGATGAATGCACGCATCACAAAGAAGTTTCAGAGAATGCTTCTGTCTAGCTTTTATGTGAAGATATTTCCTTTTCCAGATTAGTCCTCAAAGCACACCAAATATCCACTTGCAAATTCTACAAAAGGAGTGTTTCAAAACTGCTCTATCAAAAAGAAAGTTCAAGTCTGTGAGTACAATGCGCTCATCATAGAGATGTTTCTGAGAATGCTTCTGTATAGTTTTTATGTGAAGATATTTCCTTTTCAGCCTAGGCCTCAAAATGCTCCAAATATCCACTTGCAGATTCTACAAAAACAGTGTCTCAAAACTGCTATATCAAAAGGAAGGTTTAAGTCTCTGAGTTGAATGCACTCATCACTAAGAACTTTGTGAGTATGCTTCTGCTTAGTTTTTATGAGGAAATATTTCCATTTCCAGCATAGGCCTCAAAGCGCACCAAGTATCCACATTCAGATTCTACAAAGAGAGTGTTACAAAACTGTCCTAAAAAAAGGAAGTTTCAACGCTGTGGGTTCAATGCGCTCATCACAAAGAAGTTTCTGAGAATGCTTCTGTCTAGTTTTTAGGTGAAGATATTCCCTTTTTCATCATAGGCATCAAATCGCTCCAAATATCCAATTGCAGATTCTACAAAAAGAGTGTTTCAAAACTGCTCTATCAAAAGGAAGGTTCAAGTCTGTGAGTTGAATGCATGAAGCATGAGGAAGTTTCTGGGAATGCTTCTGTCTAGTTTTTATGTGAAGATTTCTCCTTTTGCAGCATAGGCCTCAAATCGCTCGAAATACCCACTTGCAGATTCTACAAAAAGAATGTTTCAAAACTGTTCTATCAAAAGGAATGTTCAAGTCTGTGAGTTGAATGCACTCATCACACAGAAATTTCTGAGAATGCTTCGGTCTAGTTTTGATGTGAAGATATTTCCTTTTCTAGCATAGACTTCAAAGCGCTCCAAATATCCACTTGCAGATTCTACAAAACGAGTGTTTCAAAACTCTATCAAAAGGAATGTTCAAGTCTGTGAGTTGAATGCCCTCATCACAAAAATATTTCTGAGGATGATTCTGCTTAGTTTTTATGGGAAGATAATTCCTTTTCCAGCATAGGCCTCAATGAGCTCTAAATAATCTCTTGTAGATTCTACAAAGAGAGTGTTTCATAACTGTTCTACCAAAAGGAAGGTTGAACTCTGTGATTTGAATGCACTCATCACAGAGAAGTTTCTGTGAATGCTTCTGTCTAGTTATTATGTGAAGATATTTCCTTTTCCAGCATACGCCTCAAGGCGCTCCAAATATTCACTTGCAGATTCTACAAAAAGAGTGTTTCAAATCTGTTCCATCAAAGGGAAGGTTCAACTCTGTGAGGTGAATGCATTCATCACAAAGAAGTTTCGGAGAATGCTTTCGTCTACTTTTTATGTGGGGATATTTCCTTTTCCTGCGTAGTCCTCAAAGCGCTCCGAATATCCACTTTCAGTTTCTACAAAAAAAGTGTTTCAAATCTGCTCTTTCAAAAGGAAGTTTCAAGTCTGGGAGTTGAATGCATAAGGCACAGGGAAGTTTCTGAGAATGCTTCTGTCTAGTTTTTATGCGAAGATATCCCATTTTTCACCATAGGCCTCAAATCGCTCCAAATATCCACTTGCAGATTCTACAAAAAGGGTGTTTCAAAACTGCTCTATCAAAAGGAAGGTCTACTCTGTTAGTTTAATGCACACATCACAAAGAAGATAGGAGAATACTGTCCAGTTTTTATGTGAAGGTATTTCCTTTTCCAGCTTAGCCCTCAAATCGCACCAAATATAAACTTGCATATTCTACAAAAAGACTGTTTCAAAACTGCTCTATCAAAAGGAAATTTAAAGTCTGTGAGTACAATGCACTCATCACAAAGAAGTTTCTGAGCATGCTTCTGTCTAGTATTTATATGAAGAAATTTCCTTTTCAAGCATAGGCCTCAAAGCATTCCAAATATCCACTTGCAGATTCTACAAAAAGTGTTTCAGAACTGTTCAATCAAAAGGTTGGTTCAACTCTGTGATTTGAACTCACTCATCACAATGAAGTTTCTGAGAATACTTCCGTCTAGGTTTTATGTGAAGATATTTCCTTTTCCATCATAAGCCTCAAAGAGCTCCAAATATCCACTTTCAGATTCCACTAAAACAGTGCTTCACAACTGTTCTATCAAAAGGAAGGTTCAACCCTGTGAGCTGAATGCGTTCATCACAAAGTAGTTTCTGAGAAGGCCTCTGTCCAATTTTTATATGAAGATGTTTCCTTTTGCAGCATAGTCCTCAAAGTGCTCCAAATATCCACTTGCAAATTCTACAAAAAGAATGTTTCAAAACTGCACTATCAAAAGGAAGGTTAAACTCTGTGTGTTGAAATCATAAAACATAGAGAAGTTTCTGAGAATGCTTCTGTCTAGTTTTTATGAATACATATTTCCATTTCCAGCGTTGGCCTCAAAGCGCCAAAAATATCCACCTGCAGATCCTACAAAAAGGGTGTTTCATAACTGCTCTTTCAAAAGCAGGGTTCAACTCTGTGAGTTGAATGCACACATCACAACGAAATTTCTGAGAATACTTCTGTCTAGTTTTTATGTGATGGTATTTCCTTTTCCTGCATAGGACTCAAAGCCCTCCAAATATCCACTTTCAGATTCTACAAAAAGTGTGTTTCCAAACTGTTCTATCAAAAGGCAGGTTCAAGTCTGTGAGTTGAATTCATAAAGCACAGGGAAGTTTCTGAGAATGCTTCTGTCTGGTTTTTATGTGAAGATATACCCTTTTCCAGGCTAGGCCTCAAAGTGCTAAAACTATCCACTTGCAGATTCTACAATATGGTGTTTCAAAACTGCTTTATCCAAAGGAAGTTTCAATTCTGTGAGTTGAAAGCACACATCACAAAGATGTTTTTGAGAAGGCTTCAATATAGTTTTTATGTGAAATTATTTCTTACTCCAGCATAGGCCTCAAGCAATCCAAATATGCACTTGCAGATTCTACAAGAAGATTGTGTCAGAATTGTTCTATCAAAAGAAACTTTCAACCCTGTGAGTTGAATGCACTCATCACAAAGAAATTTCTGAGAATGCTTCTGTCTAGTTATTAGGTGGAGATATTTTCTTTTCCAGCATAGGCCTCAAAGACCTCCAAACATCCACTTGCAGATTCTACAAAAAGTGTGTTTCAAAACTAGTCTATCAAAAGGAAGGTTCAACTCTGTTGGTTGAATGTACCCATCCCACAGAAGTTTGTGAGAATGTTTCTGTCCGGTTTTTAGGTGAAGATATTTCCTTTTTCATCATAGGCCTCAAATCACTCAAAATATCCACTTGCAGATTATACAAAAAGAGTGGTTCAATACTGCTCTATCAAAAGGAAGGTTCAAGCCTGTGATTTGAATGCATAAAGCACAGGGAAGTCTCTGAGAATGCTTCTGTCTAGTTCTTAAGTTAAGATATTCCCTTTATGCAGCACAGGCCACAAATCTCTCCAAATATCCACTTGCAAATTCTACAAACAGAGTGTTTCAAAACTGTTCTATCAAAAGGCAAGTTCAAACCTGTGAGTTGAATGCACTCATCACCAAGAAATTTCTGAGAATGCTTCCATCTAGTTTTTATGTGAAGATATTTCCTTTTCCAGCATAGGCCTCAAATTGCCCCAAATATCCACTTCCAGATTCTACAAAAAAAGCGTTTCAAAACTGTTCTATCAAAAGGAAGGTTCAACTCTTTGAGTTGAATGCACTCATCCCAAAGTAATTTCTGAGAATCCTTCTGTCTAGTTTTTATATGAAGATATTTCCTTTTCCATCTTTGATTCAAAGCGCTCGAAATACCCACTTGCAGAATCTACAAAAAGAGTGTTTAAAAACTGCTCTATCAAAAGGAATGTTAAAGTCTGTGAGTTGAATGCACTCATCACAAAAATGTTTCTGAGAATGATTCTGCTTAGTTTTTATGGGAAGATACTTCCTTTTCCAGCATAGGCCTCAATGCACTCCAAATAATCTCATGTAGATTCCACAAAGAGAGTGATTCAAAACTGTTCTACCAAAAGAAAGGTTGAACCCCGTGAGTTGAATGCACTCATTACAGAGAAGTGTCTGAGAATGCTTCCGTCTTGTTTTTATATGAAGATATTTTCTTTTCCAGCATAGGCCACAAAGCGCTCCAAATATCCACTTGCAGATTTGACAAAAAGAGTGTTTCCAAACTGTTCTATCAAAAGGAATCTTCAAGGCTGTGAGTTGAATGCACTCATCACAAAAATGTTTCTGAGAATGATTCTGCTTAGTTTTTCTGGGAAGATACTTCCTTTTCCAGTGTAGGCCTCAAAGTGCTCCAAATATCCACTTGCAGATTCTACAAAAAGAGTGTTTCAAAACTGTTCTATCAAAAGGAAGGTTCAAGTCTGTGAGTCGAATGCACTCATCACAAAAAAGTATCTCAGAATGATTCTGCTTATTTTTTTATGGGAAGATACTTCCCTTTCCAGCATAGGCCTCAATGTGCTCCAAATGATCCCTTGTAGATTCTACAAAGAGAGTGTTCCATAACTGTTCTACAAAAAGGAAGGTGGAACTCTGTGAGGTGAATGCACTCATCACAGAGAAGTATCTGACAATGCTTCGGTCTAGTTTTTATGTGAAGATATTTCCTTTTCCGGCATAGGCCTGAAAGCGCTCCTAATATCCACTTGCAGATTCTACAAAAAGAGTGTTTCAAAACTGTTCCATCAAAAGGAAAGTTCAACTCTGTGAGCTGAATGCATTCATCATAACAAGTTTCAGACAATGCTTTTGTCTAGTTTTTGTGTGAGGATATTTCCTTTTCCAGCATAGGCCTCAAAGAACTCCAAATATCCACTTGCAGTTTCTACAAAAACAGTGTTTCAAATCTGCTCTTTCACAACGAAGTTTCAAGTCTGTAAGTTGAATGCATAAAGCACAGAGAAGTTTCTGAGAATGCTTCTATCTAGTTTTTATGTGAAGATATCCCCTTTTTCAGCATAGGCCTCAAATCTCTCCAAATATCCACTTGCAGATTCTACAAAAAGGGTGTTTCAAAACTGCCCTATCAAAAGGAAGGTTCTACTCTGTTATTTGAATGCACACATCACAAAGAGGTTTTGGAGAATGTTTCTGTCTAGTTTTTACATGAAGATATTTCCTTTTGCTGCTTAGGCCTCAAAGCACACAAAATATCCACCTTCAGATTCTACAAAAATAGTGTTTCAAAACTGCTCTTTCAAAAGAAAAGTTAAAGTATGTGAGTTGAATGCACTCATCACAAAAAAGTTTCTGAGAATGATTCTGTCTAGTTTTTATGGGAAGATATTTCCTTTTCCAGTGTTGGCCCCCTAACAATCCAAATATCCACTTGCACATTCTAGAAAAAGAGTGTTTCAAAAATGCTCTACCAAAAGGAAGGTTCAACTCAGTGAGTTGAATGCGCACATCAGAAAAAGTTTCTGAGAATGCTTCTGTCTGGTTTTTATGTGAAGATAATTTCTTTTCCAGCATAGACCTCAAAGCGCTCCAAATACACACTTGCAGAATCTCCAAAAAGAGTGTTTCAAAGCTGTTCTGTCAAAAGGAAGGTTCAACTCTGTGAGTAGAATGCACTCATCACAAAGAAGTTTCTGAGAATGCTTTGGTCTAGTTTTTATGGGAAGAAATTTCCTTTTCCAACATAGGCCTCAAAGCGCACAACTATCCACTTGCAAATTCTACAAAAAGAGTGTTTCAAAAGTATTCTATCAAAGGAAGGTTCAACTCTGTGACTAGAATGCACTCATCACAAAGAAGTTTCTGAGAATGCTTCTGTCTAGTTTTTATGGGAAGATATTTCCTTTTCCAACGTAGGCCTCAAAGTACTTCAAATAAACACTTGCAGATTCTTCAAAAAGAGTGTTTCAAAACTGTTCTATCAAAAGGAAGGTTCAACTCTGTGAGTAGAATGCAATGGAATGGAATGGATTGGAATCTCCAATCCACTCTACACTGTTTTCGTAGAATCTGCAAGTGTTTATTTAGAGCTCTTTGAGGCCTATGTTGGAAAAGGAGTGTTTCAAAACTGCACTTTCAAAAGGAAGTTTCCTCTGTGTGACTTGAATGCATAAAGCACAGGGAAGTTTCTGAGAATGCTTCCATCTAATTTTTATGTGAAGGTATTTCCTTTTCCAGTGTTGGCCTCTTAGACCTCCAAATATCCACTTGCAGATTCTACTGAAAGAGTGTTTCAAAACAGCTATCTCAAAAGGAAGTTTCAACTCTGTGAGTTGAATGCCACATCACAAAGAAGTTTCTGAGAGTGCTTCTGTCTAGTTTTCAGGTGAAGATATTTCATTTCCCAGCAAAGGCCTCAAAACTTTCAAAACATCCACTCTGCAGAGTCTACAAAAAGAGTTTTTTCCAAACTGCTCTTTAAAAAGGAATGTTAAAGTCTGTGAGTTGAATGCACAGAGCACAAAGAAGTTTCTGAGAACGGTTCTATCTAGTTTTCATCTGAATGTATTTCCTTTTCCACTGTATGCCACAATCACACCTAATATCCACTTGCAGTTTCCACAACAAAAGTGTTCCAGAACTACTCTATGAAAAGGAAAGTTCAACTCTGTGAGTTCAATCCCCAAATAACAAAGAAGTTTCTGAGAATGCTTCTGTCTAGGTTTTATGTGGAGATATTTCTTTTTGCAGCAGTGGTCTCAAATTGCTCCAAATATCCACTTGCAGATTTTCCAAATTTCTGTTTCCAAACTACTCTATCAAAAGGCAGGTTCAACTCTGTGAGTTGAATGAACATAGCACAAAGAAGTTTCTGAGAATGCTTCTGTCTAGTTTTTATGGGAAGATATTTCATTTTCCAGGATAGGCCTGAAATCGCTCCAAACATCCACTTGCAAATTTTACAAAAAGAGTGTTTCAAAACTGCGCTTTCAAAAGGAAGGATCCTCTCTGTGACTTGAATGCATAAAGCACAGGGAAGTTTCTGAGAATGCTTCCGTCTATTTTTTATGTGAAGATAATTCCTTTTCCAGTGTTGGCCTCTTAACAGTCCAAATATCCACTTGAAGATTCAACTGAAAGAGTGTTTCAAAACAGCTATATCACAAGGAAGCTTCAACTCTGTGAATTCAATGTGCACATCACAAACAGGTTTCTGAGAATGCTTCTATCTAGTTTTTATGTGAAGATATTTCCTTTTCCAGCATAGGCCTCAAAGCGTTCCAAATGTCGACTTGCAGATTCTACGAAAAGAGATTTTCAAAACTTTTCTATCAAAAGGAAGATTCAACTATGTGGGTTGAATGCACAAAGCACAGGGAATTTTCTGAGAATGCTTCTGTCTACTTTTTATGTGAAGATATTTCCTTTTCCAGTGTTGGCCTCTTAGGACTCCAAATATCCACTTGCAGATTCTACTGAAAGAGTGTTTCAAAACTGTTCTATAAAAAGGAACGTTCAACTCTGTGAGTTGAATGCACTCTTCACGAAGAAGTTTCTGAGAACGCTTCTGCCTAGTTTTTATGTGATGATAATTCCTTTTCTAGCATTGCCATAAAAACGCTTCAAATATCCACTTACAGATGCAACTAAAAGGGTGTTTCAAAACTGCTCTATCAAAAGGAAAGTTCAAGTGTGTGAGTTGAATGCACTCATCACACAGAAGGTTCTGAGAATGCTTCTGTCTCGTTTTTATGTGAAGATATTTCGTTTTCCATCATAAGCCTCAAAACGCTCCCAATAAACACCTGCACATTCTACAAAAGGAGGGTTTCAACACTGTTCTATCAAAAGCAAGGTTCAAGTCCCTGAGTTGAGTGCACTCATCACACAGAAATTCTTGAGAATGCTGCTGTCAATGGTTTCTGTGAAGATATTTCTTTTTGCAGCATAGGCCTCAAATCGCTCCAAATATCCACTTGCAGATTTTACAAAAAGGCTGCTTCCAAACTGCTCTATCAAAAAGCAGGTTCAACTCTGTGAGTTGAATGCACACATCGCAAAGTAGTTTCTGAGAATGCTTCTGTGTAATTTGTAGGTGAAGATATTTCATTTCCCAGCAAAGGCCTCAAAACGCTCCAAATATCCACTTCCAGATTCTACAAAAAGAGTGTTTCAAAACTGCTCTTTCAAAATGAGGTTCAAGTCTGTGAGTTGAATGCACTCATCACAAATTAGTTTCTGAGAATGCTTCTGTCTAGTTTTTATGGGAATATATTTCGTTTTCCAGCATAGGCCTCAAATTGCTCCAAACATCCACTAGCAAATTCTACAAAAAGAGTGTTTCAAAACTGGGCTTTCAAAAGGAAGGTTCCTCTCTGTGACTTGAATGCATAAAGCACAGGGAAGTTTCTGAGAATGCTTCCGTCTAGTTTTTATGTGAAGATATTTTCTTTTCCAGTGTTGACCTCTTAACACTCCAAATATCCACTTGAAGATCCTACTAAAAGAGTGTTTCAAAACAGCTATATCAAAAGGTAGCTTAAACTCTGTGAGTTGAATGTGCACATCACAAGCAAGTTTCTGGGAATGCTTCTATCTAGTTTTTATGTGAAGATATTTCCTTTTCCACCATAGACCTCAAAGCGTTCCAAATGTCAACTTGCAGATTCTACGAAAAGAGTTTTTCAAAACTGTTCTAACAAAAGGAAGGTTCAACTATGTGAATTGAATGCAGAAAGCACAGGGAAGTCTCTGAGAATGCTTCTGTCTAGTTTTTTGTGAAGACATTTCCTTTTCCAACATAGGCCTCAAAGCCCTCCAATTAAACAGTTGCAGATCCTATAAAAGGAGTGTTTCAAAACTGTTCTATCAAGAGGAACTTTCAACTCTGTGAGTTGAATGCACCTATCACGAAGTAGTTTATGAGAATGCTTCTGCCTAGTTTATATGTGATGATATTTCGTTTTCCAGCATTGGCATAAAGTCCCTTCAAATATGCACTTACAGATGCTACTAAAATAGTGTTCCAAAACTGCTCTATCAAAAGGAAAGTTCATGTGTGTGAGTTGAATGCACTCATCACACAGAAGTTTCTGAGAATGCTTCTGTCTCGTTTTTATTTGAAGATATTTCCTTTTCCATCATTGGCCTCAAAGCGCTCCAAATAAATACTTGCAGGTTCTACAAAAGGAGTGTTTCAAAACTGTTCTATCAAAAGGAAGGTTCAAGTCCGTGAATTGAATGCACTATTCACCCAGAAGTTTCTGAGAATGCTTCTGTCTAGGGTTTCTGTGAAGATATTTCCTTTTGCAGCATAGGTCTCAAAACCCTCAAAATATCCACTTGCAGATTTCACAAAAAGGCTGTTTCCAAACTGCTCTATCAAAAGGCAGGATCAACTCTGTGAGTTGAATGCACACATCACAAAGAAGTTTCTGAGAATGCCTCTGTGTAGTTTTCAGGTGAAGATATTTCATTTCCCAGCAAAGGCCTCAAAACGCTCAAAATATCCTCTTGCAGATTCTACAAAAAGAGTGTTTCAAAACTGCTCTTTCAAAATATAGGTTCAAGTGTGTGAGTTGAATGCACTCATCACAAAGAAGTTTCTGAGAATGCTTCTGTCTAGTTTTTATGGGAAGATATTTCGTATTCCAGCATAGGCCTCAAATCGCTCCAAACATCCATTAGCAAATTCTACAAAAAGAGTGTTTCAAAACTGCACTTTCAAAAAGAAGGTTACTCTCTGTGACTCGAATGCATAAAGCACAGGGAAGTTTCTGAGAATGCTTCCGTCTAGTTTTTATGTGAAGATATTTCCTTTTGCACTGTTGGCCTCTTAGCACTCCAAATATCCACTTGCAGATCCTACTGAAAGAGTGTTTCAAAACAGCCATATCAAAAGGAAGTTTCAAATCTGTGAGTTGAATGCGCACATTACAAAGAAGTTTCTGAGAATGCTTCTATTAATTTTTATATGAAGATGTTTCCTTTTCCACCATAGGCTTCAAAGCACTCCAAATATCCACTTGCAGACTCCACAAAAAGAGTGTTTCAAAACTCTTCTGTCAAAAGGAAGGTTCAACTCTGTGAGTAGAATGCACACATCACAAAGAAGTTTCTAGAGAACAGTTCTATCTAGTTTTCGTCTGAATGTATTTGCTTTTCCACTAGATGCAGCAATCACACTAAATATCCACATGCAGTTTCCACAACAAGTGTGTTGCAGAACTGCTCTATGAAAAGCAAGTTTCAACTCTGTGAGTTCAATCCCCAAATGACAAACAAGTTTCTGAGAATGCTTCTGTCTAGAAAATATCTTCACATAAAAACTTCTTTGGGATGAGTGCATTCCACATTCCATTCCATTACATTCCACATTCCATTCCATTCCATTCCATTCCACTTGACATTTCATTCCATTCCATTCTACATTCCATTCAATTTCATTCCATTCCACATTCTATTCCATTCCACATTCCATTCCATTCCATTCCACATTCCAGTCCATTCCATTCAACATTGCATTCCACATTCCGTTCCACATTCCATTTCACATTCCATTCCACATTCCATTCCATTCCATTCCACATTGTAGTCCACATTCCATTACACATTCCGTCCACATTCCATTTCATTCCATTCAATTCCAAATTCCATTCCATTACATTCCACATTCAACTCCATTCCATGTCACATTCCATTCCATATCATTCCATTCCACATTCTATTCCATTGCACATTCCATTCCATTCCATTACACATTCCACTCCTATCCATTCCATTCCATTCCATTCCATTCCACATTTCATTCCATTCCTTTAATTCCATATTCTATTCCAGTCCATATTCCGTTCCATGTCATTCCACATTCCATTCCATTCCATTCCACATTACATTCCGTTCCATTTCACATTCCATTCCATTTCATTCCATTCCACATTCTATTCCATTCCACATTCCTTTCCATTCCATTCCACATTCCGTTAAAAACCATTCCATTCCATTGCATTTGACATTCTAATCCATTACACCTTCCATTCCATTCCATTCCACATTCCTTTCCATTCCATTCCATTCCACATTCCATTCCATTCCATTCTACATTGCATTCCATTTCATTCCATTCCATATTCTATTCCATTCCACATTACATTCCATTCCATTCCACATTCCATTCCATTCCATTCGATTCCATTCCAAATTCCATTCCATTCCATTCCATTAAATTCTATATTACATTCCATTCTATTCCACATTTCATTCCATTACATTCCACATTCCATTTCATTTATTCCACATTTCATAGCAATCCATTCCATTCGCTTCCACATTCCATTACATATTCCGTTGAATTGCATTCCAGATTGCATTCCACATTCCATTCCATTCCATTCAATTCCACATTCCATTCCATTCCATTCCATTACATTCCATTCCACATTCCATTCCATTCCATTCCACATACCATTTCACATTCCATTCCACATTTCATTCCATTCCACAGACCATTCAACATTCCATTCCAAATTCCATTCCACGTTCCATTCCACATTAAATTCCACATTCCTTTCAGCCTTCCATTCCACATTCCGTTGCATTCCATTCCATTCCACATTCCATTCCATTCCGCATTCCATTCCATTCCACATTCCGTTCCGCATTCCACTCCATTCCATTGCACATGCCATTCCACATTCCATTCCATTCCATTCCTTTGCACATTCCATTGCACATTCCCTTCCATTCCATTTCACATTCCAGTCCATTCCATTCCATTCCTTTCCACATTCCATTCCACAATCCATTTCTTTCCCTTTGACATTCCTTTCCATTCCATTCCACATTCCATTCCGCATTCCATTCCCTTCCATTCCACATTCCATTCCACATTCCATTCCATTGCATTCCACGTTCCATTCTAATCCATTCCACATTCCATTCCACGTTCCATTCCACGTTCCATTCCACGTTCCATTCCACATGCCATTCCATTCCATTCCAATTTCCATTCCACATACCATTCCACATTCCATTCCACGTTCCATTCCACATTAAATTCCACATTCCTTTCCGCGTTCCATTCCACATTCCATTCCATTCCATTCCATTCCACATTCCATTCCGCATTCCATTCCATTCCATTCCACATTCCGTTCCGCATTCCACTCCATTCCATTCCACATGCCATTCCACATTCCATTCCATTCCATTCCTTTGCACATTCCATTCCACATTCCCTTCCATTCCATTTCAATTTCCATTCCATTCCATTCCACTCCTTTCCACATTCCATTCCACAATCCATTTCTTTCCGTTTGACATTCCTTTCGATTCCAATCCACATTCCATTCCGCATTCCATTCCCTTCCATTCCACATTCCATTCCACATTCCATTCCATTCAACATTCCATTCCATTGCATTCCACGTTCCATTCCATTCCATTGCATTCCACGTTCCATTCTAATCCATTCCACGTTCCATTCCATGTTCCATTCCACGTTCCATTCCACGTTCCATTCCACATGCCATTCCATTCCATTCCAAGTTCCATTACACATTCCATTCCATTCCATTCCACATTCCATTCCTTTCCATTCCAATCTGCAGTGCACATTCCATTCCACATTCCAGTCAACCTTCCTTTCCATTCCATTCCACATTTAATTCCATTCCATTCCATTCCATTCCATATTCCATTCCACATTACTTTCCATTCCATTCCACTCCATTCCATTCCACATTCCATTCCAATCCATTCCATTACATTCCATTCCACTTTCCATTCCATTCCATTGCATTCCTCAATCTATTCCATTCCTCATTCCATTCCATTCCGTTCCACATTCCATTTCATTCCATTCCATTCCACTCCACATTCCATTCAATTCCGTTCTACATTTCATTCCATTTCTTTCCATTCCGTATCCTATTCCATTCCACTCTCCATTCCATTCAATTCCACCTTCCATTCCATTCCATTGCTTTCCATTCCACATTCCATTACATTAACTTCCCTTCCACATTATATTCCAAACTATTCCACACTCCATTCCATTCCATTCCATTCACTTTCACATTTCATTGCATTCCAATCCATTCCATTCCACATTCCATTTCATATTCCATTGCTTTGCATTCCACATTGCATTCCACATTCTATTCCATTCCATTCCATTCCACATTCCATTCCATTCCATTCCACTCCATTCCATTTCATTCAATTCCATTGCACATACCGTTCCACATTCCATTCCATTCCATTCCACTCCACATTCCATTCAATTCCATTCCACATTCCATTCCATTCCTTTCCACGTTCCATTCCATTTCTTTCCATTCCATGCCACATTCCATTCAATTCCATTCCATTCCATTCCCCATTCCATTCCATTCCATTCCATTCCACATTCCATTCAATTCCATTCCATTCCATTACCCATTCCATTCCACATTCTATTCCATTTCACATTCCATTCCATTCCATTCCACACTTCATTCCATTCCATTCAATTCCATTCCACATTCCATTCCATTCCATTCCACATTCCATTCCACTTCATTCCATTCCACATTCTATTCAATTACACATCCCAATACATTCCATTCCCCTTTCCATTCCATTGCATTGTATTCCATTCCAATCCACATTCTATTCTTTCCATTCCATTCCACTTCCCTTTCCATTCCATTCCACATTCCACTCCATTTACTTCCACATTTCATTGCATTCCATTCCATTCCATTCCACACAGCATTGCATTCCACATTTCATTCCACATTCCATTCCACGTTCCATTCCACATTCCATTCCATTCCATTCCACATTCCATTCCATTCCACTCCACATTCCATTCAACATTCCATTCCAATCCATTCCACATTCCATTCTATTCAATTCCACGTTCCATTCCATGTTCATTTCCATTACATTCCCCACTCCATTCCACATTCCATTCCCTTCCTTTCCACATACTATACCATTCCATTCCACAATCCATTCCATTCCATTCCATTCCACAATCCATTCCACATTCCATTCTATTTCATTCCAGATTCCATTCCATTCCATTCCACATTCCTTTCCATTGCATTCCACATTCCATTTCACTTTCCATTACACGTTCCTTTCCGCATTCCATTCCTCGTTCCATTCCACTTTACATTCCACATTCCATTCCACGTTCCTTTCCATTCAATTCCACTTTCTGCTCCACATTCCATTCTACTCCATTCCATTCCACTGTCTTTTCCACATCCCATTCCACTTTACATTCCACGTTACAATCTGTTCCATACCACATTCCATTCCAAAATACATTCCACATTCCATTCCATTCCATTCCACTTTCCATTCCACATGCCAGTCAACATTCCATTCCACATTCCATTCCATTCCATTCCACATTCTATTAAACATTCTATTCCATTCCATTTCACATTGCATTCCACATTCCATTACATTCCATTCCACATTGCATGCCACTTTTCGTTCCATTCCATTTAACATCCCATTACACAATCAATTCCACTCCATTCCACATTCCATTCCACGTTCCATTCCAGGTTCCATTAGACGTTCTATTCCATGCTCCATTCCATGCTCCATTCCGTTACATTCCCCTTGCCATTTCATTCCACCTTCCATTCCATTACATTCCACATTCCATTACACAATCCTTCGCATTCCGTTCAGCATTCTATTCCATTCCAATACACATTTCTTACCACATTCCATTCCATTGCTTTCCACATTCCACTCCACATTACATTCCAACTTCCATTCCATGTTCCATTCCACGATTAATTGCACGTTTCGCTACATTCCATTCCACCTTCCATTCCATTCCATTCCACGTTCCATTTCATTTTGTTCCACATTCCATTCCTCATTCCATTTCACATTCCATTCCACATTATATTTCACCTTCCATTCCATTCCATTCTATTCCACATTCCATTCCATTCCATACCACATTCCACTGCATTCCATTACACAGTGCATTCCACATTCTATTCCTCATTCCATTCCATTCCATTCTATTCCACATTCCATTCCATTCCATTCCCTTCCATATTCCATTCCACAATCCATATCTTTCCATTTGACATTCCTTTCCATTCTATTCTACATTCCATACCGCATTCCTTTCCATTCCATTCCATTCCACATTCCATTCAACATTCCATTCTATTTCATTCTACATTCCATTCCGCGTTCCCTTCCACATTCCATTACATTACATTCCGCATTCCATTACACATTCCATTCCATTACATTCCACAATCCATACCACATTCGATTCCATTCTCCCCCACATTCTATTCCGTTACATTCCACATTTTATTCCACATGCCGTTCCACATTCCATTCCATTCCATTCCAAGTTCCATTCCACCTTCCTTTAGACGTTCCTTTCCACTTTCCATTCCATGTTCTGTTCCATTACATTCCACGTTCTATTCCACATTCCATTCTATTCCATTCCATATTGCATTCCATTCCATTCCACATGCCATTCCATTCCCTTCCACATTCCATTCCATTCCACATTCCATACCATTCCATTCCTTTCAATTGCACATTATATTCCACATTCCATTCCATTCTATTCCACATTCCATTCCATTCCATTCCATATTCCATTCCATTCCACATTCCATTCCATTCCATTCCATACACTTTCCATTCCATTCCATTCCACACCATTCAACATTCCATTCCATTCCACATTCCATTCCATTCCATTCTTTTCCCTTTCCATTCTATTCCATTCCACATTCGTCTCCATTCCACATTCCATTACATTCCATTCCACGTTCCATTCAATTCCATTCCATTCCACTTTCCATTCCATTCCATTCCACATTCCTTTCCATTCCATATTCCGTTCCATTCCGTACCATTACACTTTGCATTCCACATTCCGCTCCACTTTCCATTACACGTTCCATTCCAAGTTCCATTCTACATTCTATTCCAATTCATTCCATATTGCTTTCCATTCCATTCTACATTCCTTTCCATTTCATTCCATTCCACTTTCCTTTAAATTCCATTCCATTCCACGTTCCATTCAACGTTCCATTCCACGTTCCATTCCACGTTTCTTTACAAGTTCGATTCCACATTCCATCGCACATTCCATTCCATTTCATTCCACGTTCCATTCCAATCCATTCCACATCCCATTCCACATTCCATTCCATTCCACATTCCATTCCATTCCTTTCCACTTTCCATTCCATTCCATTCCATTCCACATTCCATTCGATTCCATTCCATTCCACATTCCATTTCACATTTGATTCCATTCCCTTCCACATTCCATTCCACATTCCATTCAATTCCATTCCACATTCCATTCCACATTCCATTCTTCCTTCCATTCCACATTCCATTCCATTCCATTCCCCCTAACATTCCACATTCCGTTCCGTTCCATTCGACATTCCATTCCACATTACTTTAAATTCTATTCCATTCCACATTCCATTCCACATTCCATTCCATCAACTCCACATTCCATTCCACATTCCATTCGACATTCCATTCCATTCCATTCGACATTCCATTCCATATTCCATTCCATTCCATTCCATTCCATTCCATTCCACATTCCTTCCCATTCCATTCCATTCCACATTCCATTCCACATTCAATTCCATTGCATTCCATATTACAATCCATTCCATTCAACATTCCATCCCATTCCATTCCACATTCCATTCCACATTACTTTCCACATTACTTTTCATTACATTCCACATTCCATTCCACATTCCATTCCATTTCATTCCACATTCCATATCACATTCCATTCCATTCTATTCCACATTCCATTCCATTACATTCCACATTCCATTCCACGTTCCATTTCACATTCCGTTACATTATATTCCTTAATTCATTCCAATCCATTCCAATCCACATTCCATTCCATTCCATTGCACATTCCATTCCATTCCATTCCACATTCCATTCCATTTCATTCCATTCAATTGCATATTCCAGTCCACATTCCATTCCATTCCATTCCACATTCCATTCCATTCCATATTCCATTCCATTCCATTCAATTCCCTTTCCATTCCATTCCCTTCCACTCCTTTCCACATTCCATTCCATTCCACATTCCATTCCATTCCATTCCATTTCCTTTCCATCCTATTGCATTCCACATTCCTTCCCAATCCACATTCCATTCCATTGCATTCCCCATTCCATTCAACTCCATTCCATGCCACTTTCCATTCCATTCCATTCCACATTCTATTCCATTAGACATTCCATTCCAATACATCCCATTGCATTCCACATTCCACTCCCAATTCCATTCCACATTCCATTCCACGTTCCATTCCACATTCCATTACATTGCATTCCAAATTCTTTTCCATTCCATTCCATTCCGCCTTCCATTAAATTCCATTGCATTTCTCGTTCTATTCCAAGTTCCATTCCACGTTCCATTCCATATTCCAATTCACCTTCCATTCCATTCCTTTCCACTGTCAACTCCGCATTCCATTCCATTCCACGTTCCATTGCAATCCATTCCACATTCCATCCATCATTCCATTCCATTACTTTCCATTTCCGTTCCACATTCAGTTCCACCTTCCATTCCATTCCATTCCACCTTCCATTCCATTCCATTCCTCTTTCCATTCCATTCCATTACTTTCCACATTCCATTGCTTTCCACTTTCCATTCCATTGCATTCCACATTCCATTACACATTCCAGTCCATTAAATTCCACATTCCCCCCAAATTCCATTCCACGTTCCATTCCAAGTTCCATTCTACTTTCCATTCCATTGCATTCCATGTTCCATTACATTCCATTCCACGTTCCTTCTCATTGTGTTTCATATTCCATTCCATATTCCATTTCACATTAGATTCCACATTCCATTTCACATTCCATTCCATTCCATTCCATTCCAATCCACTTTCCATTGCATTCCATTCCACTTTCTATTCCACGTTCCATTCTGCGTTCCATTCCACTTTTCATTGCACATTCCATTCGATTCCATTCCAAATTCCATTCCACATTCCATTCCACAATCCATTACACATTCCATTCCATTCCACTCCACATTCCATTCCACATTCCATTCCCTTCCATTCCACATTCTATCCCCAATTCCATTCCACATTCCATTCCATTCCATTCCACTTTCCCTACCGTTCCATTCTATTCTGGATTCCATTCTTTCCATTCCACATTCCATTCCATTCCACTCCTCATTCCATTGCATTCCATTCCATTCCACATTGCATTCCACATTTTATTCACTTCCATTGCAGATTCCATTCCATTCCATTACTTTCCATTCCATGTTCTGTTGCACTTTCCATTCCAATCCGATAAACATTCCATTCCACATTCCATTCCATTCCATTACACTTTCCATTCCACATTCCATTCCACATTGCATTCCGTTCCATTCCACATTACCGTCAACATTTCATTCCCCATTGCATTCCATTCCATTCCACATTCCACTCAACATTCCATTCCATTGCATTCCACATTCCCTTCCACATTCCATTCCATTGCATTCCGCATTACATTCCATTCTATTCCACATTCCATCCATTCCATTCCATTCCACTTTCCATTCCATTCCACTGCATTCCAAAATGCATTCCATTCCAATCCACTTTCGATTCTATTCCATTCCGTTTAATTCCACATTCCTTTGCATTCCATTCTATTCCACATTGCATTTCTTTCCATTCCACATTCCATTCCGTTCCATTCCAAATTCCATTCCATTCCATTCCACTTTCCATTTCATTCCATTCCATTCCATTCCACATTCAATAGCATTCCATTCCTTTCCACATTCAATTACTTTCCATTCCGTATTCCGTTCCATTGCATTCCACATTCCATTCCACATCCCTTTCAATTCCATTCAACATTCCATTCCACGTTCTGTTACACATTCCTTTCCACGTTCCATTCTACGTTCCATTCCACATTGCATTAATCTTTACATTCCATTCCTTTCCATATTCCATACCATTCAATTGCATTCCATTCCACATTCCATTGCATTACGTTCCAGATTCCATTCCATATTCCATTCCCTTCCATTACACATTCCATTCCAGATTCCATTCCATTCCATTCCGTATTCCATTCCACATTCCATTCCATTACATTCCACATTCCAATCCACATTCCATTCCTTTCCAATCCACATTCCATTCCATTCCATCCAAACTTCCATTCCATTCCACATTCCATTCCACATTCCATTCCATTCCATTCCATTCCATTCCACATTCCATTCCATTCCATTCCATTCCATTCAACATTCCATTCTACATTCCATTCCATTCCATTCCACATTCCATTCCATTCCGTTCCATTCCATTCCATTCCATTCCAGATTCCATTCCACATTCCATTCCACATTCCATTCCACGTTCCATTCCATTCTACTCCACTTTGCATTCCATTCCAATACACATTCCTTTCCATTGAATTGCACATTTAATTAAATTCCATTGCATTCCACATTCAATTACATACCATTCCGCTATAAATTGCATTACATTCCCTTCTATTCCATATTACATTCCATTCCATTCCACATTCTATTCCGTTCCATTCCACATTCCACTCCATTAGATTCCACATTCCATTACATTCCATTCCACATTCCATTCCACAATCCATTCCACATTCCATTCCATTCCATTTCATTCAATTCCAGATTCCATTGCACATTCCTTTCCATTCAACGTTCCACTGTATTTCACTCCACATTACATTCCATTCCAGTCCACATTCCATTCCATTGAATTCTACATTTAATTCTATTCCATTGCATTCCACATTCAATTACATACCATTCCACCTTAAAAATCCATTCCATTCCCTTCTGTTCCACATTCCATTCCATTCCATTCCACTTTCCATTCCATTCCATTCCGCATTCCATTTCCCATTGCATTCCACATTCTATTCTGCTTTCCATTCCATTTCATTCCACATTCCATTGCATTCCATTCCACTTTCCATTCCACGTTCTATTCCATTCGATTCCACATTCTATTCCATTCCTTTGCACATTCTATTCCATTCAATTGTTTATTTCTTTCCATCCCATTGCATTCCACTCTCCGTTCCATTCCTTTCCAATTCCATTCCACTCCATTCTTCTCCAGTCCACATTACAATCCACTCTGTTACATATTCCATTCCACATTCCATTCCACATTCTATTCCACGATCCATTCCACATTCCATTCCACATTCTATTCCACGTTCCATTCCATTTCATTACACATTCCATTACACATTCCATTCTATTCGTTTCCACATTCCTTTCCACATTCCATTCCACATTCCCTTCCACATTCCATTCCATTGCATTCCACATTCCATTCCACATTCCATTCCATTGCATTCCACATTCCAATCCACATTCCATTCCATTCTATTCCACATTCCATTCATTTCCATTCCATGCCACTTTTCACACGATTCCATTGCATTCCACATTTCATTCCATTCCATTCTGCTTTCCATCCCATTCCATTCCATTTCATTCCACATTCCTTTCAGTTCCATTCTATTCCACATTGCATTTCATTCCATTCCACATTCCATTCCGTTCCATTCCAATCTCCATTCCATTCCATTCAACATTCCGTTTCATTCCCTTCCATTCCATTTCACATTCCATGGCATTCCATTCCTTTCCACATTCCATTACTTTCCGTTCCGCATTCCATTCCATTACATTCCACATTCCTTTCCATGTTCCAATCTACGTTCCTTTCCTCATTCCATTAAATATTCCATTCCATTCATTTCCATATTACATACCATTCCGTTGCATTCCATTCCACCTTACATTCCATTATAATCCACATTAAATTCCATATTCCATTCCACTACATTTCACATTCCATTCCAAATTCCATTCCATTACATTCCACATTCCATTCCACATTCCATTCCTTTCCAATCCACATTCCATTCCACATTCCATTCCATTAGATTCCACATACCATTACATTCCATTCCACATTCCATACCACATTGCTTTTGACATTCCATTCCATTCCATTCCATTCCATTCCAGATTCCATTCCACATTCAATTCCACATTCCATTCCACGTTCCATTCCATTCCATTCCACATTGCATTCCATTCCATTCCACATTCCTTTCCATTGAATTCCACTTTTCATTCAATTCCAATGCATTCCACATTAAATTGCATACCATTCTGCCTTAAATTCCATTCCATTCCCTTCTATTAAACATTGCATTCCATTCCATTCCACTTTTCATTCCATTCCATTCCACATTCCATTCCCCATTGCATGCCACATTCTTTACCGTTTTCCATTCCATTTCATTCGACATTCCATTCCATTCCATTCCACATTGCTTTCCATTCAATTGCTTATTTCTTTCCATTCCATTGCATTCCAGTTTCCATTCCATTCCATTCCAATTCCATTCCACTCCATTCTACTCCAATCCACATTCCATTCCACATTCGATTCCACATTCTATTCCACATTCCATTTCATTTCATTTCATAATCCTTTACATTCCATTCCACATGCCATTCCATTCGATTCCACATTCTTTTCCACATTCCATTCCACATTCCATTCCAATCCATTCTATATTTCCTTCCATTCCATTCCACATTGCATCCCATTCCATTCCAAATTCCATTTTATTCCACATGCCAATCTGTTCCATTCTATTAAATTCCTCATTCCATTCCATTCCTCATTCGATTCCACATTCCATTGAATTGCATTCCACATTACATTCCACATTCCATTAAATTGAATTCCACATCCCATTCCATTCCACTCCATTCCATTCCACTCCACAATCCATTCCACTGAATTATACATTCCATTCCACGTTCCATTCAATGTTCCATTCCACGTTCCATTCCACCTTCCATTCCTTTCAGTTCCATTTAATTCCTCATTCTATTCCACATTCCATTCCAATTCTTTCCACTTTCCATTAAACATTAAATTAAACTTTCCTTTACGCATTCCATTCCATTCCCTTCCAAATTGCCTTCAATTGCATTCCTCTATCCATTCCATTCCACTCCACATTCCATTCCATTCCACTCCACCTTCCATTCCATTCCATTCCCTTCCATTCCACAATCCATTCCACATTCCACTGAAATGGAATGGAATGGAATGTGTAATAGAATTGAATGGAATGTGGAATCGAATGGAATGTGGAATGGAATGGAATGGAATGGAATGGAATATGGAATGGAATGGAATGGAAAAGAATCTGGAATGGAATGGATCAGAATGGAATGGAATGTACAATGCTTTCGAACGGTATGTAGGATTAAATGGAATTGAATGGAAAGTGGAACCGAATGGATTGGATTGGAATGTTTAAATGGAATGTGGAAAGGAATGGAATGTGGAATGGAATGGTATATGGAATGGAATGTGGAAGGGAATGGAATGGAAAGAGGAATGGAATGTGGAATGAAATGAAGAATGGAATGTGGAATGTAGTGGAATGTAATGGAATGTGGAATGGAATGTGGAATGGAAAGAGGAATGTAATGTGGAATGAAATGTGGAATGGAATGTGGAGTGGAGTGCAATGGAATGGAATGTGCAATGGAATGTGGAATGCAATGTGGAATGGAACGGAATGTAATGTGGAATGGAATAAAGAATGGAATGTGGAATGGAATGGAATGGAATGGGGTGTGGAATGGAATGTGGAATGGAATGCAATGGAATGTGGAAGGAAATGTGGAATGTAATGGAATGGAATGTGGAAAGGAATGGAATGGAATGGGGAAAGGAATGTGGAATGGAATGGATTAGAATGTGGAATGGAATGTGGTATAGTATCTGGATTGGAATATGGAATGGAATGGAAAAGAAAGGACTGTGAAATGGAAAGTGGAAAGGAATGGAATGGAATGAGGAATGGAAAGTGGAATGAAATCCGGAATGGAATGTGGAATGGAGTGGAATGAAATGGAATGCAGAATGGAATGTGGAATGCAATGAGGAATGGAATGAGGAATGGAATGTGTAATTGAATGTGGAATGGAAAGTGAAATGGAATGTGGAACAGAAAGGAATGGAATATGTAATGCATTGTGGAAACGAAAGTGGAAGCCTGTGGAATGGAATGTAGAATGGAACGTGGAATGGAATGGAATGGAACGTGGAATGGAACATGGAATGTAACGTGGAATTGAATGTGGAAAGAAACTTGGAATAGAATGTGGAATGGAATGTGGAATGGAACGTGGAATGGAATGGAATGTAAATTGGAATGGAAAGTGAAATGGAATGGAATGGAAAGTGGAATGGAATGTGGAATGGAATGGGGAAAGAAACGTGGCAAGGAATATGGAATTTAATGGAATGGAATGTGAATGGAATTGAAAGAAATGTGGTATGGAGTTTGTACTGGAATGGAATGCAATGTGGAATAGAAAGTGGAAAGGATTGGAATGGAAAGTGGACTGGAATGGAATGGTATGTGAAATGGAATGGAATTGAATCTGGAATGGAAAGTAATGGAATGTGGAATGGAAAGGAATTTTATGTAATGTGCAGTGGAATGAAATGGAATGGAATGGAATGTGGAATGGGATGGAACGGAATGTGGAATGTTAAGGAATGAAGGAATGGTATGTGGAATGGAATGGAATGGTATTAAATGTGGAAAGGAAAGGTACGGAATTTTGAATGGAAAGGCATGGCATGTGGAACGGAATTGAATGTTATGGAATGTGGAATGGAATGGAATGGAATGTGGAATGGAATCGAATGGAACGTGGAAAGGATTGGAATGGGTTGGAATGGAATGGAATGGAATGGAAAGTGGAATGGAACGGAATGGAACTTGGAGTGGAATGGAATGGAAAGTGAAAAGGAACATCGAATGGAAGGTGTAATGGAACGTGGAATGGAAGGTGGAATGCACTGGAATGTGGAATGGAATTCAATGCAACGTGGAATGGAATTTGGAATTAAATTGAATGGAATGCGGAATGGAAAGTGGAACGGAATGGAAAGGAATGTGGAACGGAATGGAATGCAATGTGGAATGGAATTGAATGGAACATGGAACAGAATGTGGAACGGAATGGAAAGGAATATGGAATGGAATGATTAATGGAATATGGAAAGGAATGTTTAATGGAATGGAATGGAATGTGGTATGGAATGTGGAATGAAATTGAATGGAATGTGGAATGGAATGTGGAATGGGATGTGGAATGGAATGGAATGGAATGTGGAATGGAATGGAATGGAATGTGGAGTGGAATGGAATCGAATTGAATGGAATGTGGAATGGAAACAGGAATGGAACGTGGAATGGAATGCGATTGAATGGAATGTGGAATGGAAACAGGAATGGAACATGGAATGGAATGGAATGTGGAGTGGAAAGCAATGGAATGGAATGGAATGTGGAATGGAAACAGGAATGGAAAGTGGAATTCAATGGAATGGATAGTGGAATCGAACGTGGAATGGAACGTAGAATGGATTGTGGGATGGAACGTGGAATGGAACGTGGAATGGAACGTGGAATGGAACGTGGAATGGAACATGGAATGGAAGGTGGAATGGAGCGTGGAAAGGAATGGAATGGAATGTTAAATGGAATGTAGAACTGAATGTTTAAAGGAATGTAATGCAATGTGGAGTGCAATGTGGAATTAAATGGAATGGAATTTAGACTGGAATGTGGAAATGAATGGAATGGAATGTGGAATGGAGTGGAATGTAATATGGAATGGAATGGAATGGAATGAGGAATTGAACTCAATGGAGAGGAATGTGGATAGGAAGGGAAAATGGATTGGAATGTGGAAAGGAATGGGATGGAATGTGGAATGGAATGAAATGGAATGTGGAATGGAATGTCGAATGGAATGATGGAATGCAATATAATTTGGAAAGAAATGTGGAATGGAATGTGGAATAGAATGTAATGGAATGAAATGGAATGTGGAATGGAAAGTGGAAAAGAACGTCGAATTGAATCGGGAAAGAAATGTGGAATGGAATGTGGAACGCAATGGAATGGAGTGGGGAATGGAATAGAATGGAATGGGGACAGGAAGGGAATGGAATGTGGAATCGAATGCAATGGAAGGAGGAATGGAATAGAAAGGAATGTGGAATGGAATAGAATGGAATGTTGAATGGAATGAGGAATCGAATGTGGAATGGAATGGAATGGAATGTGGAATGGAATGTGGAATGGAATGGAATGGAACATGGAATGCAACGTGGAAAGGAATGGAATGGAATGCAGAATGGAATGTGGAATGGAAGGTGGAATGGAATGTGGAACGTGGAATGGAATGCAATGGAATGAGGAATGGAATGGGATGGAATGTGGATTGGAATGGAAAGGAATGCGGAATGGAATGGAATAGTATGTGGAATACAATTGAATGGAATGTGGAATGGAATGGAAGGGAACGTGGAAAGGAATGGAATATAATGGAACCTGGAATTCAATGGAATTCAATGGGTAATGGAATGGAATGGAACGTGGAATGTAACGGAATGGAATGTTGAATGGAGTGGAATGGAATATGGAATTTAATGGAATGTGGAATGGAATGGAATGTGGAATGGAATGGAATGAAATGGAATGGAACATGGAATGGAGTGGAATATGGGTGGAACTTAATGGAAAGGAATGTGGAATGGAATGGTATGGAACGGAATGGAAAGTGGAATGCAATAGAATGGAACGTGGTATGGAATGGAATGGAATGTGGAACGGAATGGAATGGAACGTGTAATGGAATGGAAAGAACGTGGAATGGAATGTAATGTAATGTCGAATGAAATGGAATAGCACGTGGAATGGAATGGAATGGAACGTGGAATGGAAAAGAATGGAATGCAGAATGGAATGGGATGGGAGACGGAATGAACTGCAATGGAATGTGGAATGGAATGTGGAATGGAAAGTTGAATGGAATGTGGAATGGAATGGAACTGAATTCAGAAAGGTAAGTGGAATGGAATGGAAAGGAATGAGGATTTGAATGCAATGGAACTTGGAATGGAATGAAATGGAAGATTGAATGGAATACAATGGAACATGGAAAGGAATGGAATGGAATGGTATGGAATGGAATTGAAAGTGGAATGGAATGGAATGTTGAATGGAACAGAAAGTGGAATGGAATGGAATGGAATGTGGAATGGAATTGAATGTAATGTGGACTGGAATCGAATGCAATTGAATGTGGAAGGGAATGTGGAATGGAATGGAATGGAAAGTGGAATGGAATGTGGAATGGAATGGAATGGAACGTGCAATGGAATGTGGAATGGAAGGTGGAATGGAATTTGGAATGGAATTGAATGGAATGTGGAATGGAATGGAATGTGGAATGGAATGGAATGGAATGGAATGGAATAGAATGGATCGTGGAATGCTTTGGACTGCTATGTGGAATGGAATGGAATGGAATAGAATGTGGAACGGAATGGAATGGAATGGAATGTGGAATGGAATGTGGAATGGTATGGATGTGTAATGGAATGTGGAATGGATTGGCATTCGGAGTGGAATGGAAATGAATGGAGTGTGGAATGGAATGGAATGTGGAATGGAATGGAATGGAATGTGGAATGGAAAGCAATGTGGAATGGAATGGATTTGAATGTGGAATGGAATAGAAAGGAAATTGGAATGGAATGTGGAATGGCATGCAAAGGAATGTGGAATGGAATGTGGAATGAAATGAAACAGAATGAGGAATCTAATGGAATGTGGAATGGCATGCAAAGGAATATGGAATAGAATGTGAAATGAAATCAAACGGAAGGTGGAATCTAAAGGAATATGGAATGGAAAGGAATGGAATGTGGAATGGAAAGGAATGGAATGTGGAATGGAACGTGGAATGGAAAATCAAATGGAAAGTGGAATGGCACGTCAAATGGAATGGGAAATGAAATGTGGAATGGAATGCGGAGTGGAATGGAATACAATCTGGAATGGAATGGAATGGAATGGGGAATGGAATGGAATGGAAAGTGGAATGGAATAAAATGGAATGGGAAATGGAATGAGGAATGGAATGGAAATAGGAATTGTATTGAAAGGAATGCGGATTGCAATGTGAAATGGAATGGAATGCAACGTGGAAAAGAAAGTTGAATGAAACGTGGAATGGAATGTGGAATGTGGAATGGAATGCAATAGAATGTGGAATGGAATGGAATGAAATGTGGATTGGAATGGAATTGAAAGTGGAAAGGAATGGAATAGTATGTGGAATGGGATTGAATGGAATGTGGAATGGAATGTGGAATGGAACGAGGAAAGGAACGTGGAATGGAATGGAATGGAACTTAGAATGGAACGTGGAGTGGAATGAGGAATGGAATGTGGAATGGAACGTGGAATGGAATGGAATTGAAAGTAGAATGGAACGTGGAATGCAAAGTGGAATTGAAAGTGGAATGGAAAGTGGAATGTAATTTGGAAAGGAAAGGAATGGAATGTGGAATGGAATGGAAAGGAAAGTAGAATGGAATGGAATGGAATGTGGAATGGAATGGAATGGAATGTCAAATATTATTTGGAATGGAAAGGAAAGGATTCCACAATGGAATGGAACGGAATGGAATGGAATGGAACGTGGTATGGAATGCAAAGAATGTGGAATGGAATGTAATGCAATGTCGAATGAAATTGAATACAACGTGGAATGGAATGGAATGGAACGTGGAATGGAAAAGAATGGAATGCAGAATGGAATGGGATGGGAGATGGAATGAATTGCAATGGAATGTGGAATGGAATGTGGAGTGGAAAGTTGAATGAAATGTGGAATGGAACGGAATTGAATTCAGAAAGGTAAGTGGAATGGAATGGAAAGGAATGTGGAATTGAATGCAATGGAACTTTGAATGGAATGAAACGGAAGATGGAAAGGAATGGAATGGAATGGTATGGAATGGAATTGAAAGTGGAACGGAATGGAATGTGGAATGGAACGGAAAGTGGAAGGGAATGGAACGGAATGTGGAATGTAATCGAATGTAATGTGGACTGGAATCGAATGCAATTGAATGTGGAAAGGAATGTGGAATGGAATGGAATGGAAAGTGGAATGGAATGTGGAAGGGAATGGAATGGAACTTGCAATGGAACGTGGAATGGAACGTGGAATTGAATTTGGAATGGAATTGAAAGGAATGTGGAATGGAATGGAATGTGGAATGGAATGGAAAGAAATTTGGAATGGAATGGAATGGAATGTGGAACGGAAAGGAATGGAATTTAGAATGGAATGGAATGAAATGTGAAAGGAATGGCATGGAAGTTGAAATGGAATGCAAGGGAATGTGCAATGGAATGGAATGGAATGTGCAATGGAATGGAATGGAATGTGGAATGGAATGGAATCTAATGGAATGAAATGTGGAATGGAATGGAATGTGGAATGGAATGGAATGTGAAATGCAATAGAATGCAATGTGGAATGGAATGGAATGGAAAGTAGAATGAAATGGAATGGAATGTGGAATGGAAAGTGGAAAGGAATGGAATGGAATGTAGAAAGGAATGTGGAAGTGCATGGAATGGAATGTGCAATGGAACGCAGAAGGGAACAGGGAATAGAAAGTGAAACGGAACTTTCAATGGAATGTGGAAGGTAATTGAAAGGAAAGTGGAATGGAAAGTGGAATGGAATGGAATGGAATATGAAATGCAATGGAATGGAATGTGGATTGCAATAGAATGGAATGTGGAATGCAATAAAATTGAATCGAATGTGGAATGGAATGGAATGGATTACAGTGGAAAGGAATGTGGAAAGGAATGGAATGGAAAGTGGAAAGGAATGTAGAATGCAATTGAATGGAATTTGGAATGGAGTGGAATGTGGAATGGAATGTTAAGGAATGTGGAATGGAATGGAATGGAATGAAATGTGGAAAGGAATGGAATGGAATGGAGAGAGGACTGGAATGGAATGGAACGGAATGTGGAATGGAATGTGGTAGGTAATGGAAAGGAAAGTGGAATGTAATGTGGAATGGAATGGAATGGAATGTGGAGTGGTATGGAATGGAAAGTGGAATGGAACGTGGAATGGAATGGAATGAAATGTAGAATGTAATGGAAAGGAAGGTGGAATGGAAAGGAAGGGAATTGAATGTGGAATGGAATGGAATGGAATGTGGAATGGAATAGAATGTGGAATAGAATGGAATGGAATTGAATGTGGAATGGAATAGAATGGAACGGAAACTGGAATGGAAAGAAACCGAATGGAATGCAATGGAATGTAATGTGGAATGGAATGCAATGTGGAATGGAGTGGAATGGAAAGGAATGTGCATTGGAATGGAATGGAATGTGGAATGGAATGTGGAATGGAATGAAATGTGGAATGCAGTGTGGAATGGACTACAATGTCCAATGGAATGGAATGGAATGTGGAATGGAATGGAATGTAGAATGTAGTGGAATTCACTGTGAAATGGAATGGAATGTGGAAAGTAATTGAATGGAATGTGGAATGGAATGGAGTGGAAAGTGGAATGGAATTTAATGGAATGTGGAATGGAAAGGAAAGGAACGTGGAACGCAATGGAATGGAATGTGGAATGGAATGTGGAATGGAATGGAATTTGGAATGGAATGGAAAGTGGAATGGAATGGAATGGAATGTGGAAAGGAATGGAATGGAATGTGGAATTGAATGTGGAATGGAATGGAATGGAACATGGAATGGAATGTGGCATGGAATGGAATAGAACTTGGAATGGAATGGAATGGAAAGTGGAATGGAATAGAATGGAATTTAGAGTGGAATGGAATGGAATATCAAATGGAATGGAAAGGAATGTGAAACAGAATGGAATGGTATGCGGAATTGAATGAGATTGAATGTAATGTGGAATAGAATGGAATGTAATGGAATGAAACGTGGAATGGAATGTGGAGTGGAATGGAATGTGGAACAGAATGTGAAATGGAATGGAATTTGAAATGGAATGGAATGTGGAATGGAATGGAATGGAATGTGGCATGGAAAGGAATGTGGAATGGAATGGAATGGAATGAAATCTGGAATGGAATGGAATGGAAGAGAATGTGGAATGGAATGGAAGGGAACGGAATGTGGAATGCTTTGGTATGCTATGTGGAATGGAATGGAATGGAATGGAATGTAGAATGGAATGTGTAATGGTATGGATGTGCAATGAAATGTGGAATGGATTGGCATTTGGAGTGGAATAGAAATGAATGGAGTGTGGAATGGAATGGAATGTGGAATGGAATGGAATGGAATGTGGAATGGAAAGGAATGTGGAATGGAATGGATTGGAATGTGGAATGGAATAGAAAGGAAATTGGAATGGAATGTGGAATGGCATGAAAAGGAATATGGAATGGAATGTGGAATGAAATGAAACGGAACATGGAATCTAATGGAATATGGAATGGAAAGGAATGGAATGTGGAATGGAAAGGAATGGAATGTGTAATGGAATGGAGTGGAAAGTGGAATGGAATGGAATGGAATGTGGAATGGAAGGGAAAGGAACGTGGAATGCAATGGAATGGAATGTGGAATGGAATGTGGAATGGAATGGAATTTGGAATGCAATGGAAAGTGGAATGGAATGGAATGGAATGTGGAAAGGAATTGAATGGAATGTGGAATGGAATGGAATGGAACATGGAATGGAATCTGGCATGGAATGGAATAGAACTTGGAATGGAATGGAATGGAAAGTGGAATGGAATGGAATGGAATTTAGAATGGAATGGAATGGAATATCAGATGGAATGGAAAGGAATGTGAAATGCAATGGAATGGTATGTGGAGTTGAATGAGATTGAATGCAATGTGGAATAGAATGGAATGGAATGGAATGAAATGTAGAATGGAATGTGGAGTGGAATGGAATGTGGAAGAGAATGTGTAATGGAATGCAATTTGAAATGGAATGGAATGTGGAATGGACTGGAATGGAATGTGGCATGGAAAGGAATGTGGAATGGAATGGAATGGAATGAAATCTGGAATGGAATGGAATGGAAGAGAATGTGGAATGGAATGGAATGGAACGGAATGTGGAATGCTTTGGAATACTATGTGGAATGGAATGGAATGGAATGGAATGTGGAAGGGAATGTGTAATGGTATGGATGTGCAATGGAATGTGGAATGGATTGGCATTCGGAGTGGAATAGAAATGAATGGAGTGTGGAATGGAATGGAATGTGGAATGGAATGGAATGGAATGTGGAATGGAAAGGAATGTGGAATGGAATGGATTGGAATGTGGAATGGAATAGAAAGGAAATTGGAATGGAATGTGGAATGGCATGAAAAGGAATATGTAATGGAATGTGGAATGAAATGAAACGGAACGTGGAATCTAATGGAATATGGAATGGAAAGGAATTGAATGTGGAATGGAAAGGAATGGAATGTGGAATGGAACGTGAAAAGGAAAATCAAATGGAAAGTGGAATGGCACGTCAAATGGAATTGGAAATGAAATGTGGAATGGAATGTGGAATGGAATGGAATACAATGGGGAATGGAATGGCATGGAATGCGGAATGGAATGGAATGGAATGTGGAATGGAATAAAATGGAATGGGAAATGGAATGAGGAATGGAATGGAAATTGGAATTGAATTGAACAGAATGTGGAATGCAATGTGAAATGGAATGGAATGCAACGTGGAAAAGAAAGTTGAATGAAATGTGGAATGGAATGTGGAATGTGGAATAGAATGCCATAGAATGTGGAATGGAATGGAAGGAAATGCGGATTGGAATGGAATTGAATGTGGAACGGAATGGAATAGTATGTGGAATGGGATTGAATACAATGTGGAATGGAATGTGGAATGGAACGAGGAAAGGAACGTGGAATGGAATGGAATGGAACTTAGAATGGAACGTGGAATGGAATGAGGAATGGAACGTGGAATGGAACATGGAATGGAATGGAATGGAAAGTAGAATGGAACGTGGAATGCAAAGTGGAATCGAAAGGGGAATGGAAAGTGGAATGTAATTTGGAATGGAAAGGAATGGAATGTGGAATGGAATGGAAAGGAAAGTGGAATGGAATGGAATGTAACATGGAATGGAATGGAATGGAATGTCAAATATTATTTGGAATGGAAAGGAAAGGAATCCAGAATGGAATGGAACGGAATGGAATGGAATGGAATGGAATGGAATGGAACATGGAATGGAATGCAATGGAACGTGGAATGGAAGGTGGAATGGAACGTTAAATGGAATGTGGAATGGAACGTGGAATGGAATGGAATGTGGAATCGAATGTGTAATGGATTGGAATGAAATGGAATGGAATGGAATCTGGAATGGAATAGAATGGAATATGGAATGGAATGTGGAATGGAATGTGGAATGGAATGTGGAATAGAATGGAACGGTATTGAATGTGGAATGGAATGGAATGGAATGGAATCGATTGTGGAATGTAGTGGAATGCAATGTGGAATGGTTTGGAATCGAATGTTAAATGGAATGGAAGGGAAAGGATTGCGGAATGGTAGGGAATGGAATGTGGAATGTAATGGAATGGAAAGTGGATTGGAATGTGAAATGGAATGAGGAATGGAAAGTGGAATGGAATGAAATGGAACTTGGAATGGAATGGAATGGAAAATGGAATGGAATGGAATGGAACGTGGAATGGAACGTATAATGGAAAGTGGAATGGAAGTTGTGATGGAATGGAATGGAATGTTGAATGGAATTGAATGGAAGGTGAAATGGAATGGAAGGAAATATGGAATGCAACGTGGAATGGAATGGAATGGAACTTGTAATGGAACTTCTAATAGAACGTAGAATGGAACGTGGAATGGAATGCAATGGAACGTCTAATGGAAAGTAGAATGGAAAATGGAATGGAATGGAATGGAACATGGAACGGAATGTGGAATGGAATGTGGAATATAATGGAATGGAATGTTTAATGGAGTGTAACGGAATGTGGTATGGAATGTAGAATGGAATGGAAAGGAATGTGGAATCGAATGTGTTATGCGATGTGGAAAGAAATGGAATGGAATCTGGAATGGAATGTGCAATGGAATGGCATGGAATGTGAAAGGATCTGTGGAATGCAATGTGGAATTAAATGCACAATGGAATGTGTAATGGAAAGGAATGGAGTGTGGAATGAAATGCGGCATGGGATGTGGAATAGAATGTAATGCAATGTGGAATGGAATGCAGAATGGAAGAGAATGGAATGTGGAATGGAATGTGGAATGCAATGGAATGGATTATGGAATGGAATTTGAAAAGGAATGTGGAATGCAATGTGGAATGGAATGTGGAATGGAACGTTGAAAGGAATGGAAACGAATGTGGAATGGAACATGGAATGGAATGGAATGGAACACGGAATGGAACGTGGAATGAAATGTGGAATGGAATGTGGAATGGAACATTGAATGGAATGTGCCAAGGAATGTGGAATAGAATGTTGAATGGAATGAAATGGAAAGTGGAATGGAACTTGGCACGAAATGGTATGGAAGGTGGAATGGAACGTGGAATAGAATGGAATGGGAAGTGCAATGCAACGTGGAATGGAATGGTATGGAAGGTGGAATGGAACGTGGAATAGAATGTGGAATGGAAGGGAATGTAATGTGGAATGGATTGTAGAATGGAATGTGGAATGGAATGGAATGGATTGTGGAATGGTATATGGAATGGAATGTAATGGAATGCGGAATGGAATATGGGATGGAACGTAATGGAATGTGGAATGAAAAGGAATGGAATGCGGAATGAAATGTGGAATAGAGACCGCAATGGAATGGAATGGAATTTGCAATGGAACGTGGAATGGAATGGAATGGAACGTGCAAAGGAATTTGCAATGGAACGTGGAACGGAATGTGAAACGGAATGTGGAATGCAACGTGGAATGGAATGTGGAATGGAAAGTGCAATGCAATGGAATGGAATGGAATGTGGAATGGAATGTGGAATGGAATGGAATGGAATGTGGAGTAGAATGTGGAATGGAAAGGAATGGAATGTGGAATGGAATGTGGAATGGAACATGGATTGCAATGGAATGGAACTTCAAAAGGAACGTGGAATGCAACGTGAAATGAAATGTGGCATGGAACGTGGAATGCCATGGGCAATGGAATCTGGAATGGAACGTGAAATGTAATCGACTGGAAAGTGGAAGGGAATGTGGAATGGAATGGAATGGAACGTGGAATGGAAAGTGGAATGGAATATGGAATGGAACGTGGAATGAAACGTGGAATGCAATGGAATGGATTGTGTAATAGAATGCAGTGGAATGTGGAATGGAATGTGGAATGGAACGTGGAAAGGAATGGAATGGAATATGTAATAGAATAGAATACAGAGGAATAGAATGGAATGGAATGAAATGGAAAGTGGAATGGAATGAAAAGTGGAATGGAATGGAATGGAATGTGGAATGGGAAATGGAATGGAAAGTGGAATGGAATGTGGAATGCAACGTGGAATGGAATGAAATGAAACATGGAATGGAATGGAATGGAACTTGGAATGGAATTGAATTGAACGTAGAATGGAATGTGGAATGGAACGTGGACTGGAACGTGGAAAGGAACGTGGAATGAAATGGAGTGTTGAATGGAATGGAATGGAATGTGGAATGGAATGGAATGGAATGTGGAATGGAATGGAATGGAATATGGAATGTAACGTGGAATGGAAAGAAACGGAACATGGAATGGATCGAAGAATGGAACCACTAATGGAATGTACAATGGAACGTGGAATGGAATGGAATGGAAGGTCTAATGGAAAGTAGAATGGAACGTGGAATGGAATGGAATGGAACATGGAATTGAATGTGTAATGGAATGGAATGCAACAGGGAATGTAATGAAATGGAATGTGGAATGGAATGTGGTATCAGATGTGGAATGGAATGGAATGGAAGGTGGAATGGAATGTGGAAAGGAATGGAATGGAATTGGAAAGAGAATGTGGAATGCAATATGTAATGAAATGTGGAATGCAATGTGGAATGAAATGGAATGGAAAGTGGAATGGAATTTGAATGGAATGGAATGGAATGTTGAAAGGAATGTGGAATGTAATGGAATGGAATTTTGAACGGAATGGAATGGAATGTGGAACGGAAGGTTTAATTGAATGTGCAATGTAACATGGAATGGAACGGAATGGAATGTGGAATGGAATGGAGTGGAATGTGGAATAGAATGTGGAATGCAATGTGGAAAGGAATGTGGAATGGAACCTGGAATGGAATGGAATGGAACGTATAATGCAATGGAATTGAAAGTGAAATGGAAGGTGGAATGTAATGGAATGGAATGTGGAATGGAATATGGAATGGATGGTGGAATGCAATGGAATGGAACGTGGAGTGGAACGAGGAATGGATCTTGGAACGTAACGTGGAATGGAATGTGGAATAGAACGTGGAATGGAAAGGAATTTAATGTGGAAAGGAATGAGGAATGGAATGGAGTGGAATGTGGAATGGAATTGAATGGAATGTGGAATGGAATTTAATGGAACATGGAATGGAATGTGTAATGGAACGTGGAATGAAACATGGAATGGAACGTGGAATTGAATGGAATGGAATGTGGAAAAAAATAGAATGGAATGTGGAATGAAATGGAATGGGATATGGAATGCAAAGTGGAATGGAATATGGAATGTAAAAAGGAATGGAATGGAATGGAATGTGGAACGGAATGTGCAATGGAATGTGGAATGGAACGTGGAATGGAATGTGGAATGCAATGTGGAATGGAATGTGGAATGGAATAGAATGGAATGGCATGGAACTTGGAATTTAACAGGGAATTGTTTGGAATGGAATGTGGAATGGAATACAAGGCAAAGTGGAATGGAATGTGGAATGTAATGAAATGGGTTGTGGAATGGAATATGGAATGGAATGGAATGGAATGTGGAATGCAATATGGGATGGAACGTAATGGATTGTGGAATGGAATGTGGAATGGAATGTGGAAGAGAAAGGGAATGGAATGGAATGGAATGGGCAATGGAACGTGGAATGGAATGGAACGGAACGTGAAAAGGAATTTGGAATGGAACGTGAAATGGAATGAGAAACGGAATGTGGAATGCAACGTGGAATGCAATGTGGAATGGAATGTGGAATGGAATGGAATGGAATGGAATGTGGAATGGAATGGAATGGAATGTGGAATAGAATGTGGAATGGAAAGGAATGGAATGCGGAATGGAATGTTGAATGGAATAGAATGTGGAATATAATGGAATGGAATTGAATCTGGAATGGAACAGAATGGAACGGAATGTGGAATGGAACGAAACCGAATGGAATGCAATGGAATGGAATGTGGAATGGAATGCAATGTGGAATGGAGTGGAATTGAAAGGAATGTGCATTGGAATGGAATGGAATGTGGAATGGAAGGTGAAATGGAATGAAAGGTGGAATGCAATGTGGAATGGAATACAATGTCCAATGAATTGGAATGGAATGTGGAATGGAATGGAATGTGGAATGTAATGGAATTCACTGTGGAATGGAAAGGAATGTGGAAAGTAATTGAATGGAATGTGTAATGGAATGGAGTGGAAAGTGGAATGGAATGGAATGGAATGCGGAATGGAAGGGAAAGGTATGTGGAAAGCAATGGAATGGAATGTGGAATAGAATGTGGAATAGAATGGAATTTGGAATGGAATGGAAAGTGGAATGGAATGGAATGGAATGTGGAAAGGAATGTAATGGAATGTGGAATGGAATGTGGAATGGAATGGAATGGAATATGGAATGGAATCTGGCATTGAATGGAATAGAACTTGGAATGGAATGGAATGGAATGTGGAATGGAATGGAATTTGGAATGGAATGGAATGCAATATGAAATGGAATGGAAAGGAATGTGAAATGGAATGGAATGGTATGTGGAATTGAATGGGATTGAATGCAATGTGGAATGGAATGGAATGGAATGAAATGTGGAATGGAATGTGGAGTGGAATGGAATGTGGAACGGAATGTGTAATGGAATGAAATTTGAAATGGAATGGAATGTGGAATGCAATGGAATGGAATGTGGCATGGAAAGGAATGTGGAATGAAATGGAATGGAATGAAATCTGGAATGGAAATGAATGGAACAGAATGTGGAATGGAATGGAATGGAATGGAATGTGGAATGCTTTGGAATGCTATGTGGAATGGAATGGAATGGAATAGAATGTGGAACAGAATGGAATGGAATGGAATGTGGAATGGAATGTGGAATGGTATGGATTTGCAATGGAATGTGGAATGGATTGGCATTCGGAGTGGAGTGGAAATGAATGGAGTGTGGAATGGAATGGAATGCAATGTGGAATGGAAAGGAATGTGGAATGGAATGGATTGGAATGTGGAAAGGAATAGAAAGGAAATTGGAATGGAATGTGGAATGGCATGAAAAGGAATATGGAATGGAATGTGGAATGAAATGAAATGGAATGTGGAATCTAATGGAATATGGAATGGAAAGGAAGGGAATGTGGAATGGAAAGAAATGGAATGTGGAATGGAACGTGGAATGGAAAATCAAATGGAAAGTGGAATGGCACGTCAAATGGAATGGGAAATGAAATGTGGAATGTAATGCGGAATGGAATATAATACAATGGGGAATGGCATGGCATGGAATGGGTAATGGAATGGAATGGAATGTGGAATGGAATAAAATGGAACGGGAAATGGAATGAGGAATGGAATGGAAATTGGAATTGAATTGAACAGAATGTGGAATGCAATGTGAAATGGAATGGAATGCAACGTGGAAAAGAAAGTTGAATGAAACGTGGAATGGAATGTGGAATGTGGAATACAATGCAATAGAATGTGGAAAGCAATGGAATGAAATGTGGACTGGAATGGAATTGAATGTGGAACGGAATGGAATCGTATGTGGAATGGGATTGAATAGAATATGGAATGGAATGTGGAATGGAACGAGGAAAGGAACGTGGAATGGAATGGAATGGAACTTAGAATGGAACGTGGAGTGGAATGAGGAATGGAACGTGGAATGGAACGTGGAATGGAATGGAATGGAAAGTAGAATGGAACGTGGAATGCAAAGTGGAATCGAAAGTGGAATGGAAAGTGGAATGTAATTTGGAATGGAAAGGAATGGAATCTGGAATGGAATGGAAAGGAAAGTAGAATGGAACGGAATGCAACGTGGAATGGAATGGAATGGAATGTCGAATATTATTTGGAATGGAAAGGAAAGGAATCCAGAATGGAATGGAACAGAATGGAATGGAATTGAATGGAATGGAATGGAACATGTAATGGAATGGAATGGAACGTGGAATGGCATCGTGGAATGGAAGGTGGAATGGAACGTGGAATGGAATGTGGAATGGAATGTGCAATGCAATGGAATGGAATGGAATGTGGAATGGAATGTGGAATGGAATGGAATGGAATGTGGAGTAGAATGTGGAATGGAAAGGAATGGAATGTGGAATGGAATGTGGAATGGAACATGGATTCCAATGGAATGGAACTTCGAAAGGAACGTGGAATGCAACGTGAAATGGAATGTGGCATGGAACGTGGAATGCCATGGGCAATGGAATCTGGAATGGAACGTGAAAAGTAATCGACTGGAAAGTGGAAGGGAATGTGGAATGGAATGGAATGGAACGTGGAATGGAAAGTGGAATGGAATATGGAATGGAACGTGGAATGAAACGTGGAATGCAATGGAATGGATTGTGTAATAGAATGCAATGGAATGTGGAATGGAACGTGGAATGGAATGGAATGGAATATGTAATAGAATAGAATAGAGAGGAATAGAATGGAATGGAATGGAATGGAACGTGGAATGGAATCAAAAGTGGAATGGAATGGAATGGAATGTGGAATGGGAAATGGAATGGAAAGTGAAATGGAATGTGGAATGCAACGTGGAATGGAATGAAATGAAACATGGAATGGAATGGAATGGAACGTGGAATGGAATGGAATTGAACGTAGAATGGAATGTGGAATGGAACGTGGAATGGAACGTGGAAAGGAACGTGGAATGAAATGGAATGTGGAATGGAATGGAATGGAATGTGGAATGGAATGGAATGGAATACGGAATGTAACGTGGAATGGAAAGAAACGGAACATGGAATGGAACGAAGAATGGAACAACTAATGGAATGTACAATGGAACGTGGAATGGAATGGAATGGAAGGTCTAATGGAAAGTAGAATGGAACGTGGAATGGAATGGAATGGAACGTGGAATTGAATGTGGAATGGAAAGGAATGCAACAGGGAATGGAATGGAATGGAATGTGGAATGGAATGTGGTATTGGATGTGGAATGGAATGGAATGGAAGGTGGAATGGAATGTGGAAAGGAATAGAATGGAATCGGAAACAGAATGTGGAATGCAATATGCAATGAAATGTGGAATGCAATGTGGAATGCAATGGAATGGAAAGTGGAATGGAATTTGAATGGAATGGAATGGAATGTGGAAAGGAATGTGGAATGTAATGGAATGGAATTTTGAATGGAATGGAATGGAATGTGGAACGGAAGGTTGAATTGAATATGGAATGTAACGTGGAATGGAATGGAATGGAATGTGGAATGGAATGGAGTGGAATGTGGAATGGAATTGAATGGAATGTGGAATGGAATGGAATGGAAAGTGGAATAGAATGTGGAATGCAATGTGGAATGGAAAGTGGAATGGAACTTGGAATGGAATGGAATGGAACTTGTAATGCAATGGAATTGAAAGTGAAATAGAAGGTGGAATGTAATGGAATGGAATGTGGAATGGAACGTGGAATGGATCGTGGAATACAATGGAATGGAACGTGGAGTGTAACGTGGAATGGATCTTGGAACGGAACGTGGAATAGAATGTGGAATGGAATAGAAAGGAATGGAACGGAAATGAATGTGGAATAGATTGTGGAAAGGAATGTGGAATAGAATGTGGAATGGAAAGGAAGGAAATGTGGAATGAAATGTGGATTGGAATGGAATGGATTGTGGAATGGAATGGAAAGGAATGTGTAATGGAATTCTATGGCAATTGGAATGGAATGTTGAATGGAATGGAATAGAATGGAATGGAATGTGGAATGGAATGGAATGGAATGTGGAAGGGAATATAATGGCATGTGGAATGGAATGTGGAATGGAATGTGGAAAGCAGTGAAATGAAATGTGGAATGGAATGTGAATTGGAATGGAATGGAATGTGGAATGGAAAGGAATGCACTGCGGAATGAAATGTGGAATGGAATGTGGAATGGAATGGCATGGAATGGAATGGAACGTGGAATGCCATGTGAATTGGAATGCAATGGAATGTTGAATGGAATGTGGAATGAAATGCAATGGAATGAGAATGGAATGTGGAATGGAATGTGGAAAGGAATGAGGAATGGAATGTTGAATGGAACGTGGAATGAAATGGAAGGGAATGGAATGTGGAATGGAATGTGGAGTGGAATGGAAACAAGTGTGGAAAGGAATGTGGAATTAAATGGAATGGAATGTGGAATGGAAGGGAATGGAAAGCTAAATGGAATGGAAGAGAAAGTGGCATGGAATGGAATGGAATGTGGAATGGAACGTGGAATGGAATGTGGAATTGTATAGTATGTATAATGGAATGCAATGGAATGCAATGGAATGCAATGGAATGCAATGGAATGCAATGAAATGTGGAAATGAATGGAATGGAATGTGGAATGGAAAGGAATGGAATGCAGAATGGAACGGAATGGAGTGCAATGTGGAATTGAATGGAATAGAATGCAATGGAATGGAATGTGGTATGGAATGTGAAATGGAATGGAATGGAGTTTTGAATGGAATTCGCAATGAAATGTGGAATAAAATGTGGAATGGAAAGAGAAATGGAATGGAATGGAAAGTGGAATGCAATGTGGAATGGAATGTGGAAAGGAATGGAATGTGTAACGGAATGTGAACTGGAAGGTGAAAAGGAATGTGGAATGGAACGCGAAATGGAATGGAATGCAACGTGAAATTGAATGTGGAATGGATCGTAGAATGGAACGTGGAATGGTATGTGGAATGGAATGTGGAGTGTAGTGTGGAATGGAATGTGGAATTTAGTATGGAATGGAACGTGGAATTGAATGGAATGCAATGTGGTATGGAGTGTACAATGGAATATGGAATGGAACGTGGAAAGTATCATGGAATGGAATGGAATAGAATCTGGAATGGAGGCAGAAATGGAATAGAAGGGAATGTTCAAAGCAATTTGGAAAGGAATGGAATAGAATGTGAAATGCATAGCGGAATGGAATGGAATGGAATGTGGAATGGAATGTGGAAACGAATGGAATGGAATGTGGAAAGGAATGTTGAATGGAATGTGGAATGGAATGTAGAATATAATGGAATGGCTTGTGGAATGGAACATGGAATTGAATTGAATGGAACGTGGAATGGAACGTGGAATAGAACGTGGAGTGGAACAAGGAATGCTATGTGGAATGTATCGTTGAAGGGAAAGTGGAATGGGATGGAATGGAATGTGGAATGGAATGGAATGCAATGTGGAATGGAATGTGGAAAGGAATGGAATGGATTGTGGAAGGGAATAGAATGGAATGGTATGGAATGTGGACTGGAATGGAATGGAATGGAATGTGGAATGGAAAGTGAAATGGAAAGTGGAATGAAACGGAATAGAATGTGGAATGGAATGGGGAGTGGAACGGAATGGAACGTGGAATAGGAAGTGGAATGGAACGTGGAATAGAACGGGGAATGGAATGGAATGGAAGGTGGAATGGAATGTGGAATGGAACAAGGAATGGAATGCGGAATGGAACGTGGAATGGAATGGGCAATGGAATGTAGAATGGATTGTGGAATGGAAAGGAACGGAAAGTGGAATAGAAGGTGGAATGGAATGCAATGGTACGTGGAATGCAGTGTGGAATGGATTGTGGAATGGAAAGTGTAATGGAACGTGGAATGGAATGGATTGTAATGCGGTATGGAATCTGGAATGGAATGGAATGGAACGTGGAATGGAATGTGGAATGGAATGTGAAAGGGAATGGATTGGAATGTGGAATGCACTTGAATGGAATGTGGAAAGTAATGTAGAATGAAATGGAATGCAATGTGGAAAGGAACGTGGAATGGAATGGAATGGAACGTGGAATGGAATGTGCAAAGCAATGTGAAATGGAATGCAATGGAATGTGGCATGGAATGTGCAATGGAATGCGGAATGACACGGAATGGAATGTGGAATGGAATAGAATGGAATGTGAAATCGAAATTGAAATGGAATGGAGTGGAATGTGAAATGGAATGAAATGGAATGAAAGGTGGAACGGAATGAAATGGAATGGAAACTGGAATGGAATGTGGAATGGAATGGAATGGAATGTGGATGGAACGTGGAATGGAATAGAATGGAACGTGGAATGGAACGTGAAATGGAAAGAATGGAACGTGGAATGGAACATGGGATGGAAAGTGGAATGGAACGTGGAATGGAACGTGGAATGGAAAGTGGAATGTGGAATGGAAAGGAATGTAGTGTGGAATGGAAAGGAATGGAATGTGGATTGGAATGGAACTGAATGTGGGATGGAATGTAATGTAATGTGGAAAGGAATTGTATAGATTGTGGAATGGAATGTGGAATGGAATGGAATGTGTAATAGCATGGATTGGAATGGAATGGAATATGGAATGGAATGGATTGGAATGTAGTGTGGACTGGAATGCATTGGAATGGAGTAGAATGTGGAATGGAATGGAATGGAATGTGGAAAGGAATGTGGAATGGATAGGAATGGAAAATGAAATGGAATGGAATGGAAACTGAAATGGAAATGGAATGGAATATGTAATGGAATAGAGTGGAATGTGGAATGGAATGTGGAATGGAATGGAATGGAAAGTTGAATCGAATGTGTAATGGAACGGAATGGAATGGAATATTTAATGGAATTTAATGGAATGTGGAAAAGAATGCAATGGAATGTGGAATGGAATCGAATGGAATGGAATGTGGAATGCAATCTCAAATGGAATGTGGAATGGAATGGAATGGAACGTGGAATGGAATGTGGAATGGAACGGAATGGATCATGGAATGGAATGTGAAACGGAATGGAAAGTTGAATGGAAAGTGGAAAGTAATGGAATGGAATGTGGAATGTTGAAAGGAATCGAATGGAATGGAATGTGCACTGCAATGTGGAATGGAATGGAATGGAACGTGGAATGGAAAGGAATGGAATGTGGAATGGAACCAGCAATGGAATGGAATGGAATGTTGAATGGAAAGTTGAATGGAATGGAATGGAAAGTGGAATGGAATAGAATATGTAATGAAATGGAATGAAGTATGGAATGGAATGGAAGGCATAATGAATGGAATGGAATGTGGAACGCAATGGAATGGAACGTGGAATGGAATGGAATGGAAGATGCAATGGAATGGAATGGAATGTGGAATGGAATGTGGAATGCAGTGGAGTGGAATGTGGAAAGGAATGGAACGGAATGTGGAATGGAATGTAAAATGGAAAGGAATGTGGAATGGAATGGATTGGAATGTGGAATGGAATGGAATCGAATGTGGAATGGAATGGAAACAAATTGAATGTGGAATGGAATGTGGATAGGAAAGTGGAACAGAATAGAATCGACGGTGAATTGGAATGCGGAATGGAATGGAATGGAAACTGGAATGCAATGGAATGTAGAATGGAATGGATTTGAATGGAAACGAATGTGGAATGGAATGGAATGTGAAATGGAATGGAATGCAATGTTAAATGGAATGGAATGGAAGTTACAATGGAATGGAATGGAATAGAATGTGGAATGGAATGGAATGGAATGGAATATGGAATGGAATTTAATGTGGAACGGAATGTGGAAAGGCATGGAATGGAATGTGGAATGTACTGAAATGGAATATTGAATGGAATGGGATGGAATGGAGTGGAGTGTGGACTGGAATGGAATGGAATATGGTTTGGAATGGAATGGAATTTAATGGAATGAGGACTTAAATGGAATGGAGTGGAATGAAATGTAGAATTGAATGGAATCGAATATGGAATTAAGTGGAATGGAACGTGGAATGAAATGGAATGGAAACTGGATTAGAACACGGAATGGAATGGAATGGAATGTGGAATGGAGAGGAATGGAATGGAATGGATTGGAAGGTGTATGGAATGGAATTGAAAGTGGAATGGAATGGAATGGAATGTGGAATGGAACGGAATGTGGAATGGAATGGAATGTGGAATGGAACACAATGGAATGTGGAATGGAATACAATGTGGAATGCAATGGAATGGAATGTGGAATGGAAAGACTAATGTAATGGAATTGAATATGTAATGGAATGGAATGTTGAATGGAACGTGGAATGGATTGAAATAGAACGTGGAATGGAATGGAAAGGAACGTGGAATGGAACAAAATCGAACATGGAATGTAATGTAATGGAATGTGGAATGAAATAGGGAATGGAATGTGGAATGTGGTGGAATGGAATATGGAGTGGAAAGTGGAATGGTAGGTGGAATGGAATGGAATGGAATGTGGAATCGAATGTGAAATGGAATGGAACGGAATGTGGAATGGAATGTGTAATGGAATGTAATGGATTGGAATAAAATGTGTAATGGAATGGAATGGAATGGAATCTGTAATGAAATGGAATGGAATGGAATGTGGAAGGGAACGGAATGGAACATGGAATGGAATTGAATGGAATGTGGACAGGAATGGAATGGAATGCAATAAAAGTTGAAATGTAATGGAATGGAAAGTGGTACGCAATTGAATGGAATGTGCAATGAAATGGGATGAAATGTAGAATAGAATGTGGTACAAAATGGAACGAAATGTGGAATACAATGGATTGGAATGTGGAATGGAATAGAATGGAATGTAGAATGGAATATGGAATGGAATGGATGGTGGAATGGAATGTGGAATGGAATGTGGAATGGAACTTGCAATGTAACGTGGAATGGAATGGAATGGAAACGGGAATGGAACGTGGAATGGAAAATGGAATGGATCGTGGAATTGAATGGAATTGTATGTGGAATGGAACGTGGAATGGAACATGAAGTATAATGGAATAGAACGTGGAATGGAACATGGAATGGAACGTGGAATGGAAAGTGGAATGGAGCGTGGAATGAAACATGGAATGGAATGGAATGGAATGGAACATTGAATGTAATGGACCTCAACGTGGAATGAAACGGAATGGAATGTGCAATGGAATCGAATTTAATTTGATATGGAATGGAATGGAATGTGTAATGGAATGGAATGTCGACTGGAATGGAATGGAATGGAATGAAATGTGGATTGAAATATAATGGAAAGTGGAATGGAATGTGGAATGACACGGAATGGAATGTGGAATGGAATGGACTGGAATGTGAAATGGATATTGAAATGGAATGGAGTGGAATGTGAAATGGAATGAAATGGAATGAAAAGTGGAATGGAAAGAAATGGAATGGAATGTGGATGGAATGTGGAATGGAAAGTGGAATGGAAAATGGAACGTGGAATGGAACATGGGATGGAACGTGGAATGGAACTTGTAATGGAATGTGGAATGTGGAATGGAAAGGAATATAATGTGGAATGGAAAGGAATGGAATGTAGATTGGAATGGAATTGAATGTGGGATGTAATGTAATGTAATGTGGAATGGAATTGAATGGAATGTGGAATGGAATGGAATGTGGAATGGCATGGATTGGAATGTAATGGAAAGAGGGATGGAATGGATTGGAATGGAGTGTGGACTGGAATGCATTGGAATGGAGTAGAATATGGAATGTAATGGAATGGAAAGTGGAAAGGAATGTGGAATGGAATGAAAGGAAACTGGAATGGAAAGGAATGGAATGTGAAATGGAATGTGCAATTGAATGCGGAATGCAATGGAATGGAAGGCAATGTGGAATGGAATTGAATGGAAAGTGGAATGGAATGGAATGGAATATGTAATGCAAAAGAGTGGAATGTGGAATGGAATGTGGAATGGAATGGAATGGAAAGTTGAATCGAATGTGTAAAGGAACGGAATGGAATGGAAAGTTTAATGGAATTTAATGGAATGTGGAAGAGAATGCAATGGAATGTGGAATGGAATCGAATGGAATGGAATGTGGAATGCAATCTTAATGGAATGTGGAATGGAATGGAATGGAACGTGGAATGGAATGTGGAATGCAATGGAATGGAACATGGAATGGAATGGGAAATGGATTGGAAAATGGAATGGAATGTGGAAAGTAATGGAATGGAATGTGGAATGTTGAAAGGAATCTAATGGAATGGAATGTGCAATGGAATGTAGAATGGAATGGAATGGAACAGAACGTGGAATGGAAAGGAATCGAAACAAATTGAATGTGTAATGGAATGTGGATAGGAATGTGGAACAGAATGGAATCTAGGGTCAATTGGAATGCGGAATGGAATGGAATGGAAACTGTAATGCAACAGAATGTAGAATGGAATGGATTAGAAAGGAATGGAATGTGGATTGGAATGGAATGTGAAATGGAATGGAATGCAATGTTAAATGGAATGGAATTGAAGTTAGAATGGAATGGAATGGAATGGAATGTGGAAAGGAATGGAATGGAATAGAATATGGAATGGAATTTAATGTGGAATGGAATGTGGAAAGGGATGGAATGGAATGTGAAATGTACTGAAATGAAATGTGGAATGGAATGGGATGGAATGGAGTGGAATGTGGAAAGGAATGGAATGGAATATAGCTTGGAAAGGAATGGAATTGAATGGAATGAGGACTTGAATGGAATGGATGGAATGAAATGAGAATTGAATGGAATCGAATGTGGAATTAAATGGAATGGAACGTGGAATGAAATGGAATGGAAACTGGATTAGAACACGGAATGGAATGGAATTGAATGTGGAATGGAGTGGAAAGGAATGGAATGGAGTGGAATGGAATGGAATGGATTGGAAGGTGTATGGAAAGGAATGGAAAGTGGAATGGAAAGGAATGGAATGTGGAATGGAATGGAATGTGGAATGGAACAGAATGGTATGTGAAAGGGAATACAATTTGGAATGCAATGGAATGGAATGTGGAATGGAAAGAGTAATGGAATGGAATGGAATATGTAATGGAATGGAATGTTGAATGGAACGTGGAATGGAATGGAATAGAACATGGAATGGAATGGAATGGAACGTGCAATGGAATAAAATGGAATGTGGAATGGAATGGAATGGAATGTGGAATGAAATAGGGAATGGAATGTGAAATGGGGTGGAATGGAATGTGGAGTGGAAAGTGGAACGGATGGTGGAATGGAATGTGGAATCGAATGTGAAATGGAATGGAACAGAATGTGGAATTGAATGTGTAATGGAATGAAATGGATTGGAATAAAATGGGTAATCGAATGGAATGGAATGGAATTTGGAATGAAATGGAATGGAATGGAATGTGGAATGGAATGGAATGGAATGTGGAATGGAATGGAATGGAATGTGGAATGGAATGGAATGGAAAGTGGAATGGAATGGAATGGAATGTGGACAGGAATGGAATGGAATGCAATTAAATGTGAAATGGAATGGAATGGAATGTGGTACGAAATTGAATGGAATGTGCAATGAAATGGGATGAAATGTAGAATACAATGTGAAACAAAATGGAATGGAATGTGGAATACAATGGATTGGAATGTGGAATGGAATCGAATGGAATGTAGAATGGAATATGAAATGGAATGGAAAGTGGAAAGGAATGTGGAATGGAATGTAGAATGGAATGGAATGGATAGTGGAATGGAATGGAATGGAATGTGGAATGGAACGTAGAATGAGAAGGAATGGAACGTGTAATGGAATGGAATGGAACATGGAATGGAATAGAATGGAACGTGGAAAGGAATGGAATGGAATGGAATGGAATGTGGAATGGAGTATGAAACGGAATGGAATGAAATGTGGAATGGAACGTGGAATGGAACGTTTAATAGAACGTGAAATGGAATGAAATGAAAAGTGGAATGGAACGTGGAATGGAACGTGGGATTGAAAGTGGAATGGAAAGTGGAATGGAATGTGGAATGAATGGAATAGAAAATGGACGGCAATGGATTGGAACATGGAATGGAATGGAATGGAATTTGCAATGGAATGGGGAATGGAATGTGGAATGGAATATGGAACGGAATGGAATGGAATGCGGAATGGAATATGGAATGGAATAGAATATGGAATGGAATCTGGAAAGGGATGGAATGACATGGAATGGAATGGAATGGAATGTGGAATGGAACGTAGAAGGGAATGGAATGGAAAGTGAATTGGAATGGAATACAACATGGAATGGAATGGAATGGAATGTGGAATGGAATGGAATTGAACGGAATGTGGAATAGAATGGAATGAAATGTGGAATGGAAGGTGGAATGGAATAGAATGGAATGTGGAATGGAATGGAATGCGGAATGGAATGTGGAATACAATGAAATGGATCGTGGAATGGAATGGAATGGAATTCGGAATGGAATGCATGTGGAATGCAATGCAATGGAATGCGGAATGGAATTTGTAATGGAATGTGGAAAGGATTATGGAATGCAGCGTGGAACGGAATGCAATGGAATGTGGAATCTAATGTGAAATGGAATCGAATGGAATGTGGAATGGAATGGAGTGGATGCGAATGCAATGTGGAATGGAATGGAATGTGGAATGGAATGAAAAGGAATGTGGATTGGAATGTAGAGGAGTGGAATGTGGAATGGAATGGAATGGAATGGAATGCAATGTATTGGAAAGGAGTGGAATGAGGAATGGAATGGAATGGAAAGTGGAAAGAATGGGAAATGGAATTGAATGAGGAAAGGAATGGAATGGAATGTGGAATGGAATGGAATGGAATGTGGAATGGAATGCAATGGAAAGCGAATGGAATGGAATGTGGAATGGAATGGAATGGAATGTGGAATGGAAAGGAATGGAATGTGGAATGGAATCAGGAATGGAATGGAACGGAATGTTGAATGGAAAGTTGAATGGATATGTAATGGAAACTGGAATGGAACAGAATATGTAATGAAATGGAATGAGGTATGGAATGGAATGGAATGTGTAATGAATGGAACGGAATGTGGAATGGAATGGAATGGAATGTGGAACGGAATGGAATGGAAGGCGCAATGGAATGGAATGGAATGTGGAATGGAATGGAATGGAATGTGGAATGGAATGGAAACACATTGAATGTGGAAAGGAATATGGATAGTAATGTGGAACGGAATGGAATTGAGGGTGAATTGGAATGCGGAATGGAATGGAATGGAAATTGGAATGGAAGGTAGAATGGAATGGATTTAAATGGAATGGAATGTGGAATGGAATGGAATGTGAAATGGAATGGAATGCAATGTTAAATGGAATGGAATGGAAGGTAGAATTGAATGGAATGGAATGTGGAATGGAATGGAATGGAATGGAATGGAATATGGAATGGAATTTAATGTGGAATGGAACGTGGAAAAGAATGGAATGGAATGTGGAATGTACTGAAATGGAATATGGAACGGAATGGGATGGAATGGAGTGGAATGTGGACTGGAATGGAATGGAATATAGTTTGGAATGGAATGGAGTTTGATGGAATGAGGACTTGAATGGATTGGAGTGGAATGAAATGTAGAACTGAATGGAATAGAATGTGGAATTAAATTGAATGGAACGGGGATTGAAATGAAATGGAAACTGGATTAGTATACGGAATGGAATGGAATGTAATGTGGAATGGAGTGGAATGGAATGGAATGGATTGGAAGGTGTATGGAATGGAATGGAAAGTGGAATGGAATGGAATGGAATGTGGAATGGAAAGAATGGAATGTGAAATGGAATACCATGTGGAATGCAATGGAATAGAATGTGGAATGGAAAGTATAATGGAATGGAATGGAATATGTAATGGAATGGAATGTTGAATGGAACGTGGAATGGAATGGAATAGAAAGTGGAATGGAATGAAATGGAACGGGGAATGGAATAAAATGGAATATGGAATGGAATGGAATGTGGAATGAAATAGGGAATGGAATGTGGAATGGAGTATGAAATGGAATGGAATGAAATGTGGAATGGAATGTGCAACGGAACGTTTAATAGAACGTGAAATGGAATGAAATGAAAAGTGGAATGGAACGTTGAATGGAACGTGGGATTGAAATTGCAGTGGAATGTGGAATGGAATCTGGAATGAATAGAATAGAAAATGGACTGGAATGGATTGGAACATGGAATGGAATGGAATGGAATGTGCAGTGTAATGTGGAATGGAAGGTGGAATGGAATAAAATGGAATATGGAATGGAATGGAATGTGGAATGAAATAGGGAATGGAATGTGGAATGGTATATGAAATGGAATGGAATGAAATGCAATGTGTAATGGAATGGAATGTGGAATGGAATGGAATGGAATGTGGAAAGGAATTGAAAGGAATGTGGATTGGTATGTGGAATGGAATAGAATGCAATGTGAAATGGAAAGCGGAATGGAATGTTCAATGGAATGTGGAATGCAATGTGTAATGGAATGGAATGTGGAATGGAATGTGGAATGGAATGGAATGGAATGCGGAATGGAATGGAATAGAATGGAAAGGAATGTTGATTGGAATTGAATAGAATGGAATGTGGAATGGAATTGAATTGTATGTGGAATGGAATGGGGAATGGAATGGAATGGAATGTGGAAAGGTATGTAGAATGGAATGGAATGGAATGTGGAATGGAACGTTGAACGGAACGTGGAATGATATGTGGAATGTAACGTGGAATGGAATGGAAGGTTGAATGGCATTTGGAATGGAATGGAATACAATGTGGAAAGGAATGGAATGGAACGTTGAATGGAATGGAATGTGGAATGGAATGTGGAACGTAATGTGGAATGGAAAGTCGAATGGAATGCGGAATGGAATGCGGAATGGGACGCAATGGAATGTGAAATGGAATGAAATGGAATGTGGATTGGAACTTGGAACGGAATGGAAGGGAATGTGGAATGGAATGTGGAATGGAATGTGGAATGGAATGTGGAATGGAATTTGGAACAGAATGTGGAATGGAATGGAATGTGGAATGAAATGTGGAATGGAACGTGGAATGGAATGCAATGTGGAATGGATTGTGGAAAGGAATGTGGAATGGAATGGGAATGGAACGTGGAATGGAATGGAATGTGGAATAGATTGGAGAATGGAAAGTGGAATGTAATGTGGAATGGAATGGATTGGAATGTGGAATGGAATGGAATGCAATGGAATGTGGAATGTAACATTGAATGGAATGGAATTGAATGTGGAATGGAATGGAATGGAATGGAATGTCAAAAGGAATATGGAATGGAATTGAATGGAATGTGGCATTGAATGTGGAATGGAGTGGAATGGAACGTGGAATGGAACGTGGAATGTTATGGAATGGAATGTCGAATGCAATGTGGACTGCAACTTGGAATGGAACGTGGAAGGAAACATAGAATGGATCGTGGAATGGAATGTGGAATGGAATGTGGAATGGAATGTAAACGAAAGTGGAACGGAATGTAGAATGGAATGGAAAGGAATGTGGAATGGAATGGAATGGAACATGGAACGGAATGGAATGGAATGGAATGTGGAATGGATAGGAATGCAATGAGGAATGGAATGGAAATGAATGTGCAATGGAATGGAACGTACTGTGGAATGGAATTTGGAATGGAATGGAATGGAACATGGAATGGAACGTGGAATGGAATGGAAAGGAATATGGAACGGAATGTGGAATGGAATGAAAGGGAATGTGTAATGGAATGTGGAATAGAATGGAATGGAATGTGGAATGGAACGTTGAATGGAACTGAATGTGGAATGCAATGTGGAATGGAACGCTGATTGCAATGGAATGTGCAATGGATTGTTGGATTGATTGTGGAATGTAATGTTGAATGGAATGGATTGGAATGTGGAATGGAATGTGGAATGAAATGGAAAGGAATGTGGAACGGAAAGGAATGGAATTTGGAATGGAACATGGAGTGGAATGAAATGAAATGTGGAATGGAACGTGGAATGGAATGGAATGTGGAATGGAATGTGGAATGTAATGTGGAATGAAGTGGAATGGAACGAGGAAGGTACTGGAATGTGGAATGGATTGTGACATTGAATGTGGAATGGAATGTGGAATAGAATAGAATGGAATGTGGAATGGAACGTGGAGTGGAATGGAGTGGAATGTGAAAAGAAACGTGGAATGGAATTTAATGTGGAAGGGAATGTGGACTGTAAAGAGGAATGGAGTGGAATGCAACGAGGATTGTAATGGTATGTGGAATGGATTGTGGAATGCAATGTGGAAACGAATGGAATGGAACATTAAATGGAATGTGGAATGCAATGTAATGTAAAGTGGAAAGGAATGGAATGGAATGTGGAGTGGAATATGGAGTGCAATGGAATTGAATATGGAAAGTAACGTGGAATGGAACGTGGAATGGAACGGAACGTGCAATGGAATGGAAAGTAATGTGTAATGCAATGGAATGGAATTTGGAATGGAATTGAATGGAATGTGGATTGGAATGGAATGCAATTCGGAATGCAATGAAATGCAATGTGGAATGGAATGGAATGGAATTAAATGGAATGGAATGTGGAACAGAATGGAAGGTAAAGGAAAGTGGAATGGAATGTGCAATGGAAAGCGGAATAGAATGGAATGGAATGTGGAATGGAATGGAAGGGAATGTGCAATGGAATGGAATGGAATATGGAATTTAATGGAATGCAATGTGGAATGGAATGGAATGGAATATAGAATGGAACGGGAAGTGTAATGGAATGTGGAATGGAATGGAATGGAATGTGAAATGCAATGGGAGGTAATGGAATGTGGAATGGAAAGGAATGGAATGTAGAATGGAATGGAATAGAATGGAATGCGGATTGGAATGTGGAAGGGAACATGGAATGCAATGTGGAACCAAATTTAATGAGATGTGGAATTGAATGCGGAATGGAATGTATTGGAATGTGTAATGGAATTGAATGGAATGTGGAATTGAATGGAATGGAATGTTGAAAGGAATGGCATGGATGTTCGAATGGAATGTGGAATGGATTGCAGAACAGAATAGAATGGAATGTGGAAAGGAATGGAATGGAATGCAATGTGTAATGGAATGGAATGTGGAATGGAATGGAATGGAATGTGGAATGGAATTGAAAGGAATGTGGAATGGTATGTGGAATAGAATGGAATGGAATGTGGAATGGAAAGAGGAATGGTATGTTCAAAGGGATGTGGAATGAAAAGTGGAATAGAATGGAATGTGGAATGGAATGCCTCATGGAATGGAATGGAATGCAATGTGTAATGGAATGGAATGTGGAATGGAATATGGAATGCAATGGAATGGAATGTGGAATGGAATGGAATGGAATGCAGAATGGAATTGAAGGGCATCTGGAATAGATTGTGGAATGGAATGGAATGGAATGTGGAAAGGAATGTGGAAGGGAATGGAATGGAATGGAATGTGGAATGGAACGTTGAATGGAATGTGGAATGATATGTGGAATGGAACGTGGTATGGAATAGATGGAGGAATGTCATGTGGAATGGAATGGAACGGAATACAATGTGGAATGGAATGGAATGGAATGCAAAGTGGAAAGCAATAGAATGGAATGTGGAATGGAATGGAATTGAATGTGGAATGGAATGGAATGCAATGTAGAATGGAAAGGAGTGGAATGTGGAATGGAATGGAATGGAATGTGGAATTCAATGGAATGGAATGTGGAATGGAATGGAATGGAATGTGGAACGGAACGTGGAATGCAATGGAATGGATTGTCAAATGGAACGTGGAATGGAATGGAATGTGGAATGGAATGTGGTATGGAACAATGAATGGAATGAAATGTGGAATGGAACGTGGAATGTACTGTGGAATGGAACAGAATGCGGAATGGATTGTGGAATGGAATGTGGAATGCAATGGAATGTGGAATTGAATGGAATGCAACGTGGAATTGAATGGAATTGAATGTGGAATGGAATGGAATGGAATGTGAAATTGAATGTGAAATGAAATGGAATGGAATGTGCTATGGAATTGAATAGAATGAGGAATGGAATATGGAATGGAATGTAATGGAATGTGGAATGGAATGTAATGGAATGTGGAATGGTATGTGGAATGGAATGGAATGGCATGTGGAATGGAACGTGGAATGGAAAGGAATGGAAAGTGGAATGGAATGGAATGGAAAGTAGAATGGAATAGAATTGAAAGTGAAATGGAAAGTCGATTGGAATGGAATGGAAAGTGGAATGGAATGAGGAATTGAATGGAATGTGGAATGGAACGTTGAAAGGAATGGAATGAGGAATGGATTGTGGAATGGAATGTGGAACGTAATGTGGAACGGAAATGAGTGGAAAGTCAAATGGAATGCGGAATGAGACGCAATGGAATGTGAAATGGAATGGAATGGAATGGAATGTGGATTGGAACGTGGAATGGAATGGAATGGAATGTGGAATGGAATGGAATGGAATGCAACGTGGAATGGAAGGGAATGGAATGTGGAATGAAATGTAATGGAATGTGGAATGGAATGGAATGGAATGGAATGTGGAATGAAATTTCGAATGGAATTTGAAATGGAATGGAATGGAATGCGAAATTGAATGTGGAATGGAACGTGGAATAGAATGGAATGGAATGTGGAAAGGAATGGAATGGAATGTGGAATGGAATGGAATGGAATGTGGAATGGAATGGAATTGAATATGGAACGGAATGGAATTTGGAATGGAATGTGGAATGGAATGGAATGGAATGTGGAAAGGAATGAAAGAGAATGGAATCTGGAATGGAATGTGGAATGGAAAGTGGAATAGACTTGAAAGGAAAGTGGAATGGAATAGAAGGGAATGTGGAATGGAATAGAATAGAATATGGAATGGAATGGATTGCAATGTAGAATGGAATAGAATAGAATATGGAATGGAAGAGAATGCAATGTGGAATGGAATGGAATGGAATATGGAATGGAATGGAATCTGGAATGAAATGTGGAATGGAACGGAATGGAATGGAATGTGGATTGGAATGTGTAATGGAACGTGGAATGGAATGTGGAATTGAATGGAATGAGATGTGGAATTGAATGTGGAATGGAATGTATGTGAAAGTGTAATAGAATGGAATGGAATGGAAGGTGGAATAGAATGTGGAATGTAATGGAATGGAATGTATAATGGAATGTGGAATGGAATGGAATGGAATGATGAATCCTATGGGGAATGGAAAGGAATGAAAAGTGGAATGGAATGGAAGGCAATGTGCGATGAAATTCAAAGGAATGTGGAATGGAACGGAATTGAATGTGGAATGCAACGGAATGTGGAATAGAACGGAATGGAATGCGGAATGGGATGGAAAGGAATGTGGAATGGAACGGAATTGAATGTGGAATGCAACGGAATGTGGAATAGAACGGAATGGAATGCGGAATGGGATGGAAAGGAATGTGGAATGCAATGTGGAATGGAAAGAATGGAATGTGGAATGGAAAGCACAATGGAATAAAATGGAATGTGGAATGGAATGTGGAATGGAATGGAATGGAATGTGGAATGGAAAGTGGAAAGGAAAGTGGAATGGAATGCGGAATTGAATGAAATGGAATGGTGAATGGAATGCAATTGAATGTGGAATGGAATGGAATGTGAAATGGAATGGAATGGAATGTGGAATGGAATGGAATGGAATGTGGAATGGAATGGGGAATGGAATGGAATTGAATATGGAATGGAACGCGGAATGGAAAGGAATGGAATGTGGAATGCAATGGAATGGAATGTGGAATGCAATGGAATGGAATGTGGAATGGAATGGAAAGTAAAATGGAATGGAATGGATTGTGGAAAGGAATGGAATGTGGAATGGAATGGAATGGAATTTGGAATGGAATGGAAGGTGGAATGGAATGGAATGGAACGTGGAATAGAATGCGGAATGGAATGGAATGGAATGTGGAATGGAATATGGAATGGAACGTTGAATGGAATGGTATGGAATGGAATGGAATGGAATGGAATGTGAAATGGAATGTGGAACGCAATGCAATGGAATGTGGAATGGAATGGAATGGAATGTCGAATGGAATGGAATGGAATGTCGAATGGAATGGAATGGAATGTGGAATGTAATGGTATGGAATGTGGAATGGAATGGAGTGCTATGGAATGTGGAATGGAATGAAATGGAATGGAGTGGAATGTGGAATGGAATGGAATGTGGAATGGAATGGAATGGAATGTGGAATGGAATGGAATGGAATGTGGAATGGAATGGAACGGAATGGGGAATGGAATGGAATTGAATATGGAATGGAACATGGAATGGAACGGAATGGAATGTGGAATGCAATGGAATGGAATGTGGAATGGAATGGAATGGAATGGAAAGTAAAATGGAATGGAATGGACTGTAGAAGGGAATGGAATGTTGAATGGAATGGAATGGAATTTGGAATGGAATGGAAAGTAATGGAATGTAAAATTGAAATAGAATGGAATCTTTAATGGAATTGAACCAAAGTTGGAATGGAATGGAATGAAATGTGTAATAGAATGGAACGGAATGTGGAATGGAATGGAATGGAATGTGGAAAGGAATTGAATGGAATGGATTGGAATGTGGAATGCAATAGAATGGAATCTGGAATGAAATGGAGTGGAATGGAATGTGGAATGGAATATAATGGAATGTGGAATGGAATGGAACGGAATGTGGAATACAATGTGGAATGCAATAGAATTGAATGGAATGCGGAATGTAATGTGGAATGGAACGTGGAATGGGAAGGTTTGGAACGAAATGTCGAATGGAATGCAATGGAATGGAATGAGGAATACACTGGAATATAATGGAATATGGAATGGAATGGAATGGAATGTTGAATGGAATGCAATGGAATGTGGAATGGAACGTCTAATGGAATAGAATGGAATGTGGAATGGAATGGAATGGAATGTGAAATGGACCGTAGAATGCAATGGAATGGAACGTGGAATGGAATGGAATGGAACACGAAATGGAATGGAATGGAACTTAGAATGGAATGCAACGGAACGTGGAATGGAATGGAATGGAATGGAATGTGGAATGTGATGGAATTGAAAGTGAAATACAATGGAATGGAATGTGGAATGGAAAGGAATCGCATGGAATGTAGAATGGAATGTGAAATGGAAAGGCATGGAATGTGGAATGGAATGGAATGGAATATTGCATTGAATGGAATTGAAAGTGAAATGGAATGTGCAATGAAATGGAATGGAATGTGGAATGGAATGGAATGTGCAATGGAATGGAAAGGAATGTGGAATGGGATGTGGAATGCAATGAAATGGAACGTTGAATGGAATAGAATGGAATTTCGAATAGAATGTGGAATGGAATGGAATGAAACGCGGTATGGAATGTTGAATGTAATGGTATCGAATGTGGAATGGAATAGATTGGAATGTGGAATGGAACGTGGAATGGAATGGAATGTGGAATGGAACGTGAAATGGAATAGAATGTGGAATAGAATTGAATGGAATGTGGAATGGCATGTGGAATTAATTGGAAAGGAATGTGGCATGAAACGTGGAATTGAATGTGTAATGCAAAGTGGAATGGAATGGAATACAATGTAGAATGTAATGTAGAATGGATTGGAATGCAGTAGAATGGAATGGAATGGAATGTGGAATGGAATGGAATGAAATGGAATTTGGAATGGAATGCGGAATGGAATGGAATGTGGAATGGAATGGAATGAAATGGAATTTGGAATGGAATGTGGAATGGAATGGAATGAAATGGAATTTGGAATGGAATGCGGAATGGAATGGAATGCAATGTGAAATGGATAGTGGAATGGTACGTGGAATACAACGGTATGATATGTGAAATGAAATGGAATGCAATGGACTGAGGAATGGAATGTAATGGAATTTGAAATGGAATGGAATGGAATGTAAAATGGAATGGAATAGAAACAGGAATGGAATGTGGAATGGAATTGAATGGAATGTGGAATTGTATGTGGAATGGAATGGAATGGATGGTGGAATGGAATGGAATGGATGGTGGAATTAAATGGAATGGAATGTGGAAGGGAATTGAATGCAATGGAATGGAATGGAATGGAATGTGGAATAGAATGGAATAGAATGTGGAATGGAAAGAAATGCAATATGGAATGAAATGGAATGCAGTGTGGAATGGAATGGAATGGAATATGGAATGGAATGGAATGGAATGTGGAATGTAAAGTGTAACGGAATAGAATGGAATATGGAATGGAACTTGGAATGGAATGTGGAATGCAATGTGGAATGTAAGGTGGTGTGGAATGGAATGTGGAATGGAGTGGAATGGAATGCAATATGGAAAGGAATGGAATGAAAAGTAGAATGGAATGGAATGGAGTGGAATGGAATTGATTGTGGAATGGAATGTGGAATGGAACGTGGAATGGAATGTAATGGAATGTGGAATGGAAAGGAATGGAATGTGGAATGGAAAGGAATGGAATGTGGTATGGAATGTGGAATGGAATGTGGAATTGAATGGAATGGAATGTGGAATGGAATGGAATGGAATGTGGAATGGAAAGAAATGTAATGTGGTATGAAATGTGGAATGGAATGGAATGGAATGCAGTATGGACTGTGGAATGAAATGCGGAATGGAAGGTGTAATGGAATTGAATGGAATGTGGAATGGAAGGTGGAATGAAATGGAAAGGACTGTGGAATGGTATGTGGAATGTAATGTGGAAAAGAATTTAATAGAATGTGGAATAGAATGTGGAATGGAATGGAATATAGAATGGAACGTGGAAACGAATGTGGAATAGAAAGTGGAATGGAACATGGTATGGAATGGAATGTGGAATGGAATATGGAATGGAATGGAACGGAATACAATGTGGAATGCAATGGAACGGAATGTGGAATGGAATGGGGTATGGAATGTAATAGAATGGAATGTGAAAGGGAATGTGGAATGGAATGTGGAATGGCATGTGGAATGCAATGGATTGGAATGTGGAGTGGAATGTGGAATGGAATGGAATGGAATGTGGACTGGAATGGAATTGAATGTGGAATGGAGGTATGGAATGGAATGTGGAATGGAATGTTGAATGGAGGAATGAAATGGAATTTTGAATGGAATGTGGATTGGAATAGAATGGAATGGAATGGAATGGAATGTGGAATGAAATGTGTAATGGAATGGAACAGAAAGTGGAATGGAATGCAGATTGGAATCGAATAGAATGTGGAATGGAATGGAATGGAATGTGGAAGGGAGTGTGGAATAGAATGGAATGGAATAAGGAATGGAATGTGGAATGGAAAGTTTAATGGAATGGAATTGAATGTGGAATGGAATGGAAAGGAATGTGGAATGGAATGCAATGGAATATGGAATGGAATGAAATACAGTGTGGAACGGAATGGAATTGAATGTGGAATGCAATGGAATGGAATGTGGAATGGAATGTTATGGAAAATGGCATGGAATGGAATGTGGAATAGAATGTGGAATGGATTTGGAATTTAATGTGGAATGGAGTGGAATGGAATGTGGAATGGAGTGGAATGGAATGTGGAATGGAATGGAATGGAGTATGGATTGGAATATGGAATGGAATGTCGAATGGAGTTTGTAACGGAATGTGGAATGGAATGGAATGGAATGGAATGTGGAATGGAATGAAATGGAACGTGGGTGGAAAGTGGAATGGAAAGTGGAATAGAAAGTAGAAAGGAAAGAGGAATGTAATGTGCAATGGAATGGAATGAAATACGGAATCGAAAGGAATGGAATGTGGAATGGAATGGAGTGTGCAATGCTATGTGGAACCGAATGGAATGGAAAGCGGAATGCAATGGAATGGTATGTGGAATAAAATGTGGAATGGAACTTGGAATGCAATGGAATGAAATGTGCAATGGAATGGAATGGAATTTGCAATGGATTGGAACACAGTGTGGAATGGAATGGAAAGGAATGTGGAATGGAATGCAATGGAAAGTGGAATGGAATGGAATGTGGAAGTGAATGTGGAATGGAGTGGAATGGAATGTGGAATGGAAGCAAGGGAATGGAAGGTGGAAGGGAATGAAATTGAATATGGAATGGAAAGGAAAGGAATGTGGATTGGAATGCAATGGAATATGGAATGCAATGGAGTGGAAAGTGGATTGGACTGAATGGAATGTGGAATGGAATTGAATGAAATGTGGAATGGAATGTGGAATGGAATGGAATGGAATATGGAAAGGAACTTGGAAGGGAATGTGGAATGGAATGTGGAATAGAAAGTGAAATAGAATGGAGTGTGGAATGGAAAGTGGAATGAAATAGATTGGAATTTCGACTGGTATGTGCAATGAATTGGAATGGAATGGAGACTGGTATGTGGAATGGAAAGTGCAAAGGAATGTGGCATGGAATGGAATAGAATGTTGAATGTAATGTGGAATGGAATGGAATGGAATGGAATGGAATGTGGAATGGAAAGGAATGAAATGTGGAACAGAATGCAATGGAATGGAATGTGGAACGGAATGGAATGGAACGTGGAATGGAATGCGGAATGGTATGGAATGTGGAATGGAATTTGGAATGGAATGCAGGGGAATACAAAGTGGAATGGAATGGAATGGAATGTGGAATGAAAAGGAGTTGGAATGGAATGGAATGCATTGTGGAATGGAACGTGGAATGGAATGGAATGTGGAATGGAATGTGGAATGGAATGGAAAGGAATGTGGTATGGAAAGTGGAGTGGAATGGAATGGAATGTGGAATGTAATTGAATGGAATGTGGAGTGGAAATGGTAATGTCATGGAATGGAAGGTGGAATGGAACGTGGAATGGAATGCACAATGGAATGTGGAATGAAACGTGTTATGGCCTGGAATGTGGAATGAAATGGAAAGTAGAATGGACTGGAATGGAATGGAATGGAATGAAATTTGGAATGGAATGTGGAATGGAATGGAATGGAATGTGAAATGGAATGGAATGGAATGTGGAATGGTAGAGAATGGAATGCGGAATGGAATGTGGAATGCAACTGGACGGAATGTGGAATGGTAGGGAACAGAATGTTGAATGGAATGGAATGGATTATGGAATGGCATGTGGAATGGACTGGAGTGGCATGGAATGGAATATTGAATGGAATGTGGAATGGAATGGACTGAAATAGAATGAAATGTGGAATGGAAAATGGAATATAATGTGGAATGGAATGGAATAGAATGTTGAATGGAATGAAATCGATTGCGGAATGGATTGTAAAGCAATGCAGAATGATATGGAATGCATTGTGAAATGGAATGTGGAATGGAATGGAAAGGAATGTGGAATGGAATGTAGAATAGAATGTGGAATGGAAAGTAGAATGTTATGTGGAATTGAATGAGTAATGGAACGTGGAAAGGAATGGAATGGAACTTGGAATGGAATGGAATGGAATGTGGAATGGAATGGAACGGAATATGGAATTTAATGGAAGGGAATTGAATGGAATGCAATGTGGAATGGAATGGAATGGAATGTGGAATGGAATGTGGAAGGGAATGGAATGGAACGTGGATTGGTATGTGGAATACAATATAATAGAATGTGGAATGGAATGGAATGTGCAAAGGAATGGAATCGAAAGTGGAATGGAATGGAATGTGGAAAGAAATGGAAACGAATGTGGAATGGAACATCGAATGGAATGAAATGAAATGTGGAATTGAATGGAATGGAATGTGGAATAGAACGTGGAATGGAATGGAATGGAGTGTGGAATTTAAAGGGGAATCAAATGTGGAAAGGAATGTGTAATGGGATGGAATGTGGAAGGGAATGTGAAATGGAACATGGAACGGAATGGAATGGAATGTGGAATGGAACGTGGAATGGAAAGAGGAATGGAACGTGGAATGGAATGAAATGTGGAATTGAATGGAATGGAATGTGGAATGGATTTTAATGCTGTGTGGAATGGAATGGAATGGAATGTGGAATGGAATGGAATGGAATGGAATGTGGAATGGAATGGAATGTGGAATGAAATGTGGAATGGAATGGAGTGGAATGTGGAATGGAATGTGGAATGGAATGAGGAATGGAAAGTGGAAAGATATGTGGAATTTATGTAGAAAGGTATGTGGAATGGAATGTGGAATGGAAAGTGGAAAGGAATGGAATGTGGAAAGAATATTTAATTGAATTGAATGGAATGCAATGTGGAATGGAATTTAATGGAATGCAGAACGGAATGCAATGGAAGTTTGAATGGAATTCTGAGTGGAATAAATTGGAATGGAATGTGAAATAGAATGTAATATAATATGAAATGGAATGTCGAATGGAATGTAATCGAATGTTGAATGGAATGTGGAATGGAATGGAATGGAATGTGAAATGGAAAGGAATGGAATAGAATGTAGAACGGAAAGTGGAACTGAGTGGGATTGAATGTGGAATTCAGTGGAATGCAATGTGGAATGGAATGGAATGGAATTTGGAACGGAATGTGGAATGGAATGGAATGGAATGTGAGATGGAATGGAACAGAATGTGGAACTGATTGGAATGGAATGTTAAATGGAATGGAATGGAGTGGAATGCGGAATGGAAAGGAGTGCAATGTGGAATGGAATGGAATGGAAAGTAGAATGGAAAGTGGAATGGAATGGATTGAATGTGGAATGGAATGGAATTGAATGCTGAACAGAATGGATTGGGATGTAGAATGGAATGGAAGGGAATGGAATGTGGAATGGAGTGCAATGGAATGTGGAATGAATTAGAATGGAAAATGGAATGGATTGTGGAATGGAATGTAATGTAACATGGACAAGAATGCTACGGAATATGGAATGGAATGTGGAATGGAATGGAATAGAATATGGAATGGAATGGAATGGAACGTGGATTGTAATGTGGAATGGAATGTGGAATGGAATGCAATAGAATGTGGAATGGAATGTGGAATAGAATGAAGTGAAATGAAACGGAATTTAGAATGGAATGTGGAATGGAATGGAGTGGAATGGAATGAAATATGGAAGAGAATATAATGGAATGGAATATGGAATGCAATAGAAGGGAAGGTGGAATGGAATGTGGAATGCAATGTGGAATGGAATGGAATGGAATGTGGAATGGAATGGAGTAAAGAATGGAATGGAATGCAGAATGGAATGCAGAATTTATTGGAATGGAATCTTGAATGGAATGCGGAATGCAATGAAATGGAAAGTGGAATGGTAGATGGAATTGAATGGAATGGAATGTGGAATGGATTGCGGAATAGAATTTAATATGGAATGCAACGTGGAATGGAATGGAATGGAATGTGGAAATGAAAGGAACAGAATGTGGAATGGAATGGAATGGAATGGAATGTGAAATGGAAAGGAATGGAATGGAATGGAATGTGGAATGGAATGAAATATATTGTGGAATGGTACGTGGAATGGAACGGAAAGGAATATGGAATGGAATGGGGAAGGGAATGGAATGGAATGTGGAATGTAATGCAGAATTTAATGCAATGTAATGTGGAATGGAAAGCGGAATGTAATGAACTGGAAAGTGGAATGGCATGTGGAATGGAATTGAATTGAATGTGGAATGAAATGCTGGATGGAATGGAATGTGGAATGGAATGCGGAATGTAAAGGAATGGAATGTTGAATGGAATGGAATGGAAAGTGGAATGGAATGGGGAATGGAATCGAAAGGGATGTGGAATGGAATGCGGAATGGAATGGAAAGTAATGTGGAATGGAATCTGGAATGCAATGCAATGGAATGTGCAATGGAATGCGGAATGGAATGGAATGGAACGGAATGTGGAATGGAATGCAGAATGGAATGTAAACGAATATGGAATGGAATGTTGAATGGAATGTAATGGAATGTGTATTGGAATGCAGTATGGAATGGAATGGAATGTGTAATTCAATGGAATGGAATGTGGAATGGAATGGGCAATGGAACGGAAAGGAATTTGGAATGGAATGCATAATGCAATGGAAAGGAAAGTGGAATGGAATGTGGAATGGAATGGAAAGGAATGTATAATGGAAAGCGGAATGGAATGGAAAGGAATGTGGAATGGAATGCGGAATGGAATGTAATGGAATGTGGAATGGAATGGGGAATGGAATGGAATGGAATGTGGAATGGAATGGAATGGAATGTGAAATGGAATGTGTAATGGAATAGAATGGAACGTGAAATGGAAAATGAAATGGAATGAAAGGAAATGTGGAATCGAACGTCGAATGGAACGTGGAATAGAACGTGGAAAGGAACATGGAATGGAATGGGTATAGAAATTGGAAAGGAGTGCAATGGAATTTAATGGAAACTGAAATGGAGTGGAATGGCATTTGGAATGGAATGTGGAATTGAAAGGAATGGAATGTGGAATGGAATGGAATGGAATGGAATGGAATGGAATGGAATGGAATGGAATGGAATGGAATGGAATGTGGAATGGAATTGAATGGAATGGAATTTGGAAAGGAATGGAATGGAATGTGCAATGCAACGTAGAATGGAATGGAATGGAATGTGAAATGGATGGTGGAATGGAAAGTGTACTGGAATGGAATGTGGAATGGAATGGAATGGAAAGTGCAATGGAGTGGAATATAATGGAATATGGAATGGAATGGAATGGAATGGAATGTGGCATGGAATGGAATGGAAGGTGGAATAGAATGTGGAAAGGAGTGGAATGCAATGCTGAATGAAATGGATTGGAATGTGGAATGGAATGTTTTGGAAGGTGGAATGGAACGGAATAGAATGTGGAATGAAATGCGGAATACAGTGGAATGGAATGTGGAATGGAATGAGGAATGGAAGGGAATGGAATGTGTACTGGAATGTGGAATAGAAAGGAATGTGGAATGGAAATGAATGGCATGTGGAATGGAAAGTGGAACGGAAAGGAATGGAAAGTGGAACGGAATATGGAATTGAATGGAATGGAATGTGGAATGGAAAGTGGAACGGAAAGGAATGGAAAGTGGAACGGAATATGGAATTGAATGGAATGGAATGTGGAATGGAAAGTGCAATATAAGAGAATTGAATGTGTAATGGGATGTGGAATATAATGGAATGGAATATGTAATCGGATGTCGAATGGAATGGAATGGAATGTGAAATTGAATGGATTGGAAAGTGGAATGGAATGGGGAATGGAATGGACTGGAATGTGGAATGGAATGTGGAAAGGAATGTGGAATGGAATGTGGAATGGAATGGAATGGAATATGTAATGGAATGTGGAATGGAAGGGAAAGGAATGTGGAATGGAATGTGAAATGCAACGGAATGGAATGTGGAATGGAATGGAATGGAAAGTAGAATGGAATGGAATTGAATGTGTGATGGAAATTGGAATGGAACGTGGAATAGAATGTGGAATGGAATGTTGAATGGAATGTGGAGTGGAACGTGGAATGCAGTGGAATGTGGAATGGAACACAGAATGGAATGCAATGTGGAATGGATTGTGGAAAGTAACGTTGAATGGAATTTGGAGTAGAATGGAATGTAATGTGGAATGGAATGGGATGGAATGTGGAATAGAACGTGGAATGGAATGGAATGGAATGTGGAATTTAACCTGCAACGGAATGTGTAATGGAACTTTGAATGGAATGCTGGAATGGAATGCCGAGTGAGATGGAATAGAAGGTAGAATGGAATGGTATGGAATGCAGATTGGAATGGAATGGAATGTAGTATGGAATTTGGAATTTAATGGAATGCAATGTGGTATCTAATGTGGAATGGAATGGAATGTGATATGGAATAGAATGGAATGTGGAATCGAATGGAATGTGTAATGTAATGTGGAATCGAACATGGAATGGAATGGAATGTGGAATGGATTGTGGAGTGGAATGGAATGCAATGCAATATACAGTGGTATGGAATGGAATGTGGAATAGAATGGGATGGAATGTGGAATGGAATGGAATGGAGGGGAATGGAATGTGGAGTGGAATGGAATGGAATTTTGAATGGAATGGAATAGAATGTTGAATGGAATGGAATGGAATGAGGAATGGAATGCTGGAATGTAATGGAATGCCAAATGAAATGCAATGGAACGTGGAATGGAATGTAATGTGGAGTGGAATGGAATGGAATGTTGAATGGAATGGAACGGAATGAGGAGTGGAATGCTGGAATGTAAAGGAATGCCGAATGAAATGCAATGGAAGGTGGAATGGAATGGAATGGAATGGAATGAAGAATGGAATGGAATGGAATGCGGAACGGAATTGAATGTAATGTAGAATCCAATGTGAAAAGGAATACAATGCAATGTGGAATGGAATGGAAAGGCATGTGGAATGGAATGGAATGGAATGTAGAACGGAATGCAGAATGGCATGGAAGGCAATGTGGAATGGAATGTGGAATCGAACAGAAGGTGGAATGGAATGGAATGGAATGTGGCATGGAATGGAATGGAATGGAATGTGGAATGGAATGTGCAATGGATTGGAATGCAGTGTGGAATGCAAGGTGTAGTGGAATGGAATGCAACGTGGAATGAAATGAAATGTAATGGAAAGGATCGTGGAATGGAATGGAATGGAATGTGGAATGGAATGCGGAATGCAATGAAATGGAATGTGAAATGGTAAGTTGAATTTAAAGGAATGGAATGTGGAATGGAATGCGGAATGGAATTTAACGTGGAATGCATTGCGGAATGGAATGGAATGTACCGTGGAAAGGAAAGGAATGGAATGTGGAATGGAATGGAATGGAATGTGGAATGGAATGCAATGCTGTGTGGAATGGAAAGTGGAATGGAATGGAATAGAATGTGCAATGGGATGTGGAATGGAATGGAATGGAATGTGGAATGGAACATGGAGTGGAATGGAATGGAATGTGGAATGGAATGGAAGGAAACGTGGAATGGAATGGAGTGGATGGTGGAATGGAATATGGAATGGAATGAAATGGAATGTGGAAAGGAATGGAATGGAATGTGTAATGGAATGGAGTATAGAATGGAATGGAATGCAGAATGGAATGCGGAATTTAATGGAATGGAATGTGGAATGGAATGCGGAATGCAATGAAATGGAATGTGAAACGGTTTGTTGAATTTAATGGAACGGAATGCGGAATGGAATGCGGAATGGAATTTAATGTGGAATGCAATTCGGAATGGAATGGAATGTACCGTGGAAAGGAAAGGAATGGAATGTTGAATGGAATGGAATGGAATGGAATGCTGTGTGGAATGCAAAGTGGAATGGAATGGAATGGAATGTGCAATGGAATGTGGAACGGAATGGAATGGAATGTGAAAAGGAATGTGGAATGTAATGGAATAAAATGCGGAAAGGAAAGGAAAGGAAAGTCGTATGGAATGGAATGGAATGTGCAAAGGAATGTGGAATTTAATGGAATGGAATGTAAAGTGGAGTGTGGAATGGAATGGAATGGAATATGGAATGGAACGTGCAATGGAACGTGGAATGGAATGGAATGTAAAATGGAATAGAAAGTGGAATGTAACGTGGAATTTAATGGAATGGAACGTGGAATTCAACGTGATATACAACGTGGAATGGAACGTGGAATTCAATGGATTGGAACGTGTAATGGAACGTGGAATGGAAAGTGTAATGTCAGGGATTGGAACGTGAAATTTTATGTGGAATGGAACGTAGAATGGAACAGGGAATGAAACGTGGAATGGAACGTGAATGGAATGTTGAATTTAATGGAATGGAAAGTGGAATGGTGAGGAATGTAATCTGGAATGCTATGTAATGGAATGCAATGTGGACTGGTATGGAATGGAATGGAATGTAATGTGGAATGGAATGGAATCGAATGTGTAATGGAAAGCAATGTGTAATGGAATGGAATGGAATATGGAATGGAATGTGGAAAGGAACGTGGAAAGAAGTGGAATGTGGAATGGATTGTGGAGTGGAATGGAATGCAATGTTTTATGGAAGGACGAATGGAACGTGAAATGGAACGTGAAATGGAATAGAATGTGGAATGGAATGTGGAATGCAACGTGGAATAGAATAGAATGTGGAATGGATAGTGGAATGGAAAGGAATGGAATATGGAATGAAATGCAATGGAATGTGCGATGAAATGGAAAGTGGAATGGAATTGAAAAGAATGTGGAATGATATGTTATGAAATGGAATGTGGAATGGAATGGAATGTGGAATGGAAAGGAATGGGATATGGAATGGAATGGAATGCAATGTGGAATGGAATGGAGTGGAATGCAATGTGGAATTCAACAGAATTGAATGTGGAATGGAATATGAAGTGGAATGGAATTAAATGAGGAATGGAACGTGGAATGGAATGTGAAATGGAAAATGGAATGAAACTTGGAATGGAACGTGAAGTGCAAATGGAATTGAATGTGGAATGGACTGGAATGAATTTAAGGCAATGTGAAATGGATTGGAATGGAATGTGGAATGGAATGTGGAATGGAATGGAAAGGAATGTGGAATGGAATGAGGAATGGAATGTGGAATGGAATGGAATTAAATGGAATGGAATGAGGAATGGTATGGAACGGATTGCAATGAAATGAACGTGAAATTTAATGGTGTGGAACGTGGAATTGAATGTGGAATAGAATGGAATGGAATGTGGAATGAATGTTGAATGGAACTCAATGGAATGGGGAATGAAATGGAATGAAATGTGGAATGCAAAGTGGAATGAAATGGAATGCAATGTGGAATGGAATGTGAAATAGAATTCAATGGAATGTGGAAAGGAATGGAACAGGATGGGGAATGGAAAGTGGAATACAATGGAAAGGATCGTGGAGTGGAATGGATTGGAATGTGGAATGGAACGTGGAATGGAATGGAATGGAAAGTGGAATGCAACATAATGAAACGTGGAAAGGAATGGAATGGAATGTGGAATGGAATGTGGAATGGAACTTGGAATGGAATGGAAGGGAATGCGGAATGGAGTGGAATGGAATGGAGTGCATTGTGGAATAGAATGTGGAATGGAATGGAAAGGAATGTGGATTGGAAAGTGGAATGGAATGGAATGGAATGTTAAATGCAACGTGGAATGGAAAGTGGAATGGAAAGTAATGGAAAGTGGAACAGAATGCAATGAAACGTATAATGGAAGGGAACGGAGTGTGGAATGGAATGTGGAATGCAATGGAATGGAATGTGGAATGTAATGGAATATAATGTGGAATGGAATGTGGAATGCAATGGAATGGAATGTGGAAAGGAATGGAATGGAATGTGGAATGGAAGAGAATGGAATGTGAAATGTTATCTGGAATGGAACGGAATGGAAAGTGGAATGGAGTGGTTTGGAATGTGCAATGAAATGTGGAATGGAATGGAATGGAATGTGGAATGCAATGGAATGGAAAGTGGAATGGAATGTGGAATGGAATGGAATGAAATATAGAATGGAATGTGGAATGGAACGCAATGGAATGTGGAATGGAATAGAATGGAATGTGGAGTGGAATGTAGAAAGGAAAGGAAAGGAACGTCAAATGGAATGTGGAAAGGAATGAGGAATGGAATGTGGAATGGAATAGAATTGAATGTGGAATGGAATGGAACAGAGTGGAATGTCGAATGTAATGGAAAGGAATGTGGAATGGAATGTGCAATGGAATATGGAATGAAATGTGGAATAGAATGTGGAATGGAATGGAGTGTAATATGGAATGGAATGGAATGGAGTGGAATGTGGAAAGGAATGGAATGGAATGTGGAATGGAATGCAACGGAGTGTGGAAAGGAAAGGAATTGAATGTGGAATGGAATGGAATGGAATGTGCAATGGAATGGAATGGAATGTGGAATGGAATGGAACAGAGTGGAATGAGGAATGGAAGCTGGAACGGAATGTGGAATGGAATGTAGTGGAATGTGGAATAGAATGTGGAATGGAATGGAATGGAACGTGGAGTGGAATGGAATGGAATGTGGATTGGAACCTGAAATGGAATGGAATGGAACATGGAATGGAATGGAATGAAACGCGGAATGGAATGGAATGGAATGTGGATCGGAATGTGGAATGGAATGTGGAATGGAATGGAATGGAATGGAATGCTGGAATGGAATGGAATGCAATGTCGAATGGAATGTGGAATGGAATGGAGTGGAATGTGGAATGGAATGCGGAATGAAATGGAAAGGAATCTGGAATGGAATGTGGAATGGAATTGAAAGGAATGCGGAATGGAACGTGGAATGTAACGTGGAATGCAATGGGGAATGGAACGTGAAATGGAACGTGGAATGGAACGTGGACTGGAACGTGGAATGGAATGCCACGGAACGTGGAATTGAATGTGGAATAAAAAGTGAAATAGTCGTGGCATGGAATGGAATGGAATGTGGAATGCAATGGAATTTGGAATGGAATGGAATGAAATGAAATGTGGAATGGAATGGAATGGAATGTGGAATGCAACGTGGAATGGAATTGAATGGAATTTGGAATATAATGTGGAATTGAATGAAATGGAATGTGGAATGGAATGTGGAATGGAAAGGAATGGAACGTCGAATGGAATGTGGAAAGGATTGTGGAAGGGAATGTGGAATGGAATGGAATTGAATGTGGAATGGAATGGAACAGAGTGGAATGGGAACAGAATGGAAAGGAATCTGAGTTGGAATGTCCATTGGAATGTGGAATGGAATGAATTGGAGCGGAATGTGGAATGGAATGGAATGGAATGTGGAATGGAATGCAATGGAGTGTGGAATGGAATGGAATGGAATGAAATGGAATTTGAAAAGGAATGGAATGGAATGTGGAATGAAATGGAATGGAATGTGGAATGGAATGCAATGGAATGTGGAATGGAATGGAATGGAACGGAGTGGAATGTGGAATGGAATCGAATGGAATGTGGAATGGAATCTGGAACGGAATGTGGAATGGAATTTATTGGAATGTGGAAGGAAATGTGGAATGGAATGTATAATGGAATGAAGTGAAATTTGAAATGGAATGTGGGATGGAATGGAGTGGAATGTGGAATGGAATGGAGTGGAATGTGGAATGGAATGGAACGGAATGTGGAATGGAATATGGAATGTAATGGAATGGAATGTGGAATGAAATTGAGTGGAATGTGGAATAGAATGGAATGGAGTGTAATGTGGAATGGAATGGAATGGAATGTGGAATGGAATGTGGAATGGAATGGAATGGAACCTGGAATGTAACGTGGAATTTAATGGAATGGAACGTGGAGTGTAAAGTGGAATGGAACGTGAAATTGAACGTGGAATGGAATGGAATGCAATGTGGAATGAAATGGAATATAAGGTGGAATGGAATGGAATGGAATGTGGAATGGAATGGAATGGAATTTGGAAAGGAATGTAGAATGGAATGGAATGGAATGTACAATGCAATGTGGAATGGAAGGAATGGAATATGAAATTGAATGAGGTATGGAGAGGAATTTAACGTGGAATGGAATGTGGAATGGAATGTGGAATTGAATGTGGAATGGAATGGAATGGAATGTGGAATGGAATGTGGAATTGAATGTGGAATGGAATGGAATAGAATGTGGAATGGAATGGAATAGAATGTGGAATGGAATGTGGAATGGAATGCAAGGGAATGTGGAATAGAATGGATTGGAGTTAAAATTGGAATGGAATGGAAAGGAATGTGGAAAGAATGTGGAATGGAATTGAATGGAACATGGAACGGAACGTGGAATAGAATGTAGAATGGGATGGAATGGAATGTGGAATGGGATGGAATGGAATGTGGAATGGAATGGAATGGAACGTGGAATGGAAGGTAGCAATGAATGTGGAATGGAACGTGGAATGGAAAGTGGAATGGAAAGTGGAGTGGAACGTGGAATGGAAGGTGGAATGTAACGTGCAATGAAAAATTGAATGGAACGAGGAATGGAACGTGGAATGCAATTTAATGAAACGTGTAATGTAAAGTGGAATGGAACCTGGAATGGAAAGTGGAATGGAAAGGAATAAAATGTGGAATGGAATGTGGAATGGAATGGAATGGAACTTGAATGGAAAGTGGAATGGAAGGAGGAAAGGAACGTGGAATTTAACGTGGAATGGAACGTGGAATGGAACATGAAAGGGAATGGAAGAGAACGTGGAGTGGAAAGTGGCATGGAACGTGGAATGGAATGTGGAATGGAAAGTGGAATGGAACGTGAAACGGAATGGAATGCAAAGTGGAATGGAATGGAATGGAAGGTGCAATAGATTGGAAAGGAATGTAGAATGGTGTAGAATGGAATGGAATGGAATGTGTAATTGAATGGAATGGAATGTGGAATGGAATGGAATGGAATGGAATGTGGAAAGGAAGTGAATGGAATAGAATGTAATTTGAAATGGAATGGAATGGAATGTGGAATGGAATGGAATGGAATATGGAATGGAATGGAATGAAGTTGAGGGTGGAATGGAATGAAGTGCATGGTGGAATCGAATGGAATGGAATATGGAATGGAATGTGGAGCGGAAAGTGGAATGGAATGTGGATTGGAAAGTGGAATGGAATGGAATGGTACGTGGAAAGCAACGTGGAATGCAAATTATGTGGAATGCAACATGGAATGGCATGGAATGGAACGTTGAATGCTGTGGAATGGAAAGTGGAATGGAATGTGGAATGGCATGGAATATTGTGAAATTGAATGTGGAATGGAATGTGGAATGGAAAGGAAAGGGATGACGAATGGAATGTGGAATTGCATGGAAAGGAATGTGGAATGGAATGGAATGGAATGAGGAATGGAATGTGGAATGCAATGGAATTAAATGAGGAATAGATAGTGTAATGTAATGGAATGGAATATGGAATGGAATGGAATGGAATGGAATGTGGACTGGAATGAAATGGAATGGAATGTGGACTGGAATGGAATGGAATGGAATGTGGACTGGAATGAAATGGAATGGAATGTGGACTGGAATGGAATGGAATGGAATGTGGATTGGAATGGAATGGAATGGAATGTGGAATGGAATGGAATGGAATGTGGAATGGAATGGAAAGGAAAGTGGAATGGAATGCGGAATGAAATGGAATGGAATGTGGAATGGAATGGACTAGTACGTGGCATGGAATGGAATGGAATGGAATTTGGAATGGAATGCAGGAGAATGGTATGGAATGTGGAATGGAATTTAATGGAATTTGGAATGGAATGGACCAATGGAAAGGAATCCAATGTGGAATGGAATGTGGAATGGCATGGAATGGAATGGGGAATGGAATTGAATGGAATGTGGAATGGAATGAAGAATGGAATGGAATGGAATGCGGAATGGAATGGAATGGAATGTGGAATGGAATGTGGAATGGAATGGAATGGAATGTGGAATAGAATGGAATGGAATGTGGATTTAAATTGATTGGAATGGAGTGTGGACTGGAATGCAATGTATTCGAATGGAATGTGGAATGGAATGGATTGGAAAGTGGAATGGAAATTGGAATGGAATGGAATGGAATGGAATGAAATGTGGAATGGAATGTGGAACGGAATGGAGAGGAAAATGGAATGGAATGTGGCATGGGATGGAATGGAATGTGGAAAGGAGTGTGGAAAGCAAGGCAATGGATGTGGAAATTAATGGAACGGAATGTGGAATGGAATGCCATAAAATTTGGAATGGAAAGTGGAAGGGAATTAAATGGAACGTGGAATGTAATGAAATGAAACGTGGAATGGAATGGAATGGAACGTGGAGTGGAATGTGGAATGGAATGGAATGTGGAATGAAATGGAATGACGAATGGAATGGAATGGAATGTGGAATGGAATGGAATGCAATGCGGAATGGAATGGAATGTGGAATGGAAAGAAATGTGGAAGGGAATGGAATGAGGAATGGAATGGAACAGAATGTGGAATGGAAAGCAATGTGGAAGGCAATGGAATAGAATGTGGAATGGAATGTGGAATGCAATTAATTGGAATGTGGAATGGAATGTGGAATGGGATGGAATGGAATGTGGAGTGGAATGGAATGGAATGTGGAATGGAATATGGAATGGGATGGAATGGAATGTGGAACGGAATAGAATGGAATGTGCAACGGAATGGAATGGAATGTGGAATGGGATGAAATGGAATGTGCAATTGAAAGTGGAATGCAAAGGAATGGAACGTGGAGTAGAAATGAATGGAATGTGGAATGAAACGGAATGGAATATGGAATTCAATGGAAAGGAAAGTGGAATGGAATACGGAATGGCAAGTGGAATGGAAAGGAATGGAATGTGGAGTGGCAAGTGGAAAGGAATGGAATGGAATGTGGAATGACATGGAATGGAATGTGTAATGGAATGTCGAAGGCAATGGAATGGAATGTGGAATGAAATGGAACGGAAAGTGGAACGGAATGGAATGGAATGTGGAATGGAATGAAATGGAATCTAGACTGGAATGTGGAAGGGAAAGGAATAGGATGTGGATTGGAATATGGAATGCAATGGAATGGAATCTAGACTGGAATTTGGAAGGGAATGAAATAGGATGTGGATTGGAGTGGGAATGGAATGGAATGGAATGTGGAATGGAGTGGAATGGAAGAGAATGGAATGTAATGGAATGTGGAGTGGAACGTGGAATGGAAGTTGCAGTGGAATGGAATGTGAAATGGAAAGTGGAATGGAATGGAATGGAATGTGGAATTGAACAGAATGGAATGTGGAATGGAATGCGCAATGAAAACTTGGATGGAATGTTGAATGGAATGCAAAGGAACGTGGAATGGTATGTGGAATGGAATGGAATTGAATGAAATGGAGGCTGGAATGGAAAGTGGAATGGAACTTGAAATGGAACATGGAATGGAAATTGGAATGGAATTAAACGGAATGGAATGGAATGTGGAATTTTCTGGAATGGAATGGAATGGATTGGAATGTGGAATGGAATGTGGAAAGGAAAGGAATGTGGAATGGAATGGAATACGGCATGGAATGGAATGCATTGTGGAATGCAATGGATTGGAATGTAAAACCGAATGGAATGGAAAGCGGAATGGAATGGAATGGAATGGAATATGGAATGGGTTGGAATGGAATGGAATGTGGAATGGGTTGGAATGGAATTTTAAACGGAATGTGGAATGGAATGCTGAATGGAATGTGGCATACAATGGAATGGAATGTGGAAGGGAATGTGGAATAGAAAGTGGAATGGAATGGAATGGAATGGAATGCAACGTGGAATGTAACGAGGATTGGAACGTGGTATGGAAAGTGGAATGGAATGGAATGTTGAATGGAATGGAATCTGTAATGGAATGGATTGTGGAATGGAATGGATTGTGGAATGGAATGGATTGTGGAATGGAATGGAATAGAATGTGGAATGGAATGGAATAGAAATTGGATAGGAATGGAATGAAAAGTGGAATGCAATGGAATGGAATATTGAATGGAATGGAATGGAATGGAATATTGAATGGAATGGAATGGAATGTGCAATGCAATATAATGGAATGTGGAATGAAATGGAATGGAAGGTGCAGTGCAATGGAATGGAATGGAATCGAATCGAATGTAACATGGAATATAATGGAGTAGAACACGGAATGGAGTGAAATTGAAAGTGGAATGTAATGGAATGGAATGTCGAATGGAATGGAAGGGAAGGCTGAATGGAATGGAATGATATGTGGAATGGAATGTGGAGTGGAATGGAATATGGAATAGATTGTGTAATGGAATGGAGTGTGGAAGGGAATGTGAAATGGAATGGAATGTGGTATGGAATGGAATGGCATGTGGAACGGAATGGTATGTGGAATTGAATTTAATTGAATGTGTAATGGAATGGAATGTGGAATATAATGGCATGGAATGTGGAATAGAATGGATTGGAATGTGGAATGAAACGGAATGGAATGTGGAATGGAATGTGGAAGGGAGTGGAATGGAATGGAATGGAATGTGAAATGGAATGGAATGGAATGTGAAATGGAATGGAATGGAAAGGAACGTGGAATGGAATGGAAAGGAACGTGGAATGGCATGGAATCGTAGGTGGAATGGACTGCAATGGAACGTGGAATGGAAAGTGGAATTGAACATGGAAGGGACTGGAATGGAACATGGAATGCAACGGAATGGAACGGAATGGAATGGAATGTGGAATGGAAGGGAATGAAATGGAATTTGGAGTGTTATGGAATGGAATGGAATGGAATGTGGAATGGAATGTATTGAAATGTGGAATGGAATGGAATGGAATTAGAAATGGTATGGAATGGAATGTAGAATGGAATGGAATGTGGACTGGAAAGGAAAGAAAAGGAATGGAATGTGGGTTGGAATGCAATGGAATGTGGAAAGGAAAGGGGAATCGAATGGAATGGAAAGTGTAATGGAATGTGTAATGGAATGGAATGGAATGTAGAATGGAATGTGGAATGGCATGGAATGGAATGTGGAATGGAAAGGGATGCAACGTGGAATAGAATGTGGAATGGAACGTGGAGTGGAATGGAATAGAATGTGGAGGAACGTGGAATTGAATGTGGAAAGGAACGTGGAATGGAATGTTGAAAGTCAAAAGGAATGCAATGGAATCTGAAATGGAATGAAATGGAATGTGGATTGGAATGGGATGGAATGTGGAATGGAATGAAATGGATTGTGGAATGGAATTGAATGGAATGTAGAATGGAAAGGAAAGCAATGTGGAATGGAATGTGGAATGGAATGGAATAGAATGTGTAATGGAACGTGGAATGGAATGGAATGAAAAGGGCAATGGAATGTGGAATCGATCGTGGAATGGAAAGTGGAATAGAATGTGGAATGTGGAATGGAATGGAATGGAGTGTGGAATGGAATGGAATGGAATGTGGAACGGAATTGAATGGGGAATGAAATGGAATGAATTGTGGAATGGAGCATGGAATGGAATGGAATGGAAACTGGAATGTAACGTGGAATGGAATGGAATGGAACGTGGAATGGAACCTCAAATGGAATGCGGAATCGAATGTGGAATGGAAAGTGGAATGGAATGTGGAATGTGGAATGGAATGGAATGTGTAATGGAATGGAATGGAATGTGTTACGGAATGGAATGGAATGTGGAATGGAATGTAATGCAATGTGGAATGGAATGTGGAATGGAATGGAATGTGGAATGGAACGGAATGAAATGTGGTTTGGAATGGAATGGAATGTGGAATGGAATGGAATGGAATGTGGAATGGAATGTAATGCAAAGTGGAATGGAATGTGGAATGGAATGGAATGTGGAATGGAACGGAATGAAATGTGGTTTGGAATGTAATGGAATGTGGAATGGAATGGAATGGAAAGTCGAATGGAACGAATGTAATGTGGATCAAAAACGAATGGATTGTTGAAAGGAATTTGCAATGAAATGTGGAAAGCAACGTAAAGGAATGCAATGTGGAATGGAATGTTGAATGCAATAGAATGGAATGTGGAATCGAACGTTGAATGGAATGGAATGGAATGTAGAATGGAATGTGGAATGGAATGTGGAATGGAATGGAATTAAATGTGCAATGGAATGGAATGGAACTTGGAAAGGAAACTGGAATGGAATGGAACGTGGAATGGAATGGAATGGAATATGGAATGGAATGGTACGGAATGTGGAAAGGAATAGAATGGAATGGAATGTGGAATTCAATGGAACGGAATGTGGGATGGAATAGAATGGAATGTGGAATTGAATGGAAAGGAAAGTGGAATGGAATGGAATGGACTATGGAATGGAACGTGGAATGGAAAGGAATTGAATGGAATGTGGAATGGAATGGAATGGACTATGGAATGGAACGTGGAATGGAAAGGAATTGAATGGAATGTGGAATGGAATGCAATGGAATGGAATATGGAATGGAATGGAAGGTAATTGAATATGGAATGGACTGGAATGGAATGGAATGTGGAATGGCATGGAATGGAATGTGGAATGGGACGTGGAATGGAATGGAAACTAACGTGGAATGGAAAGGAATGGAATGTGAAATGCAATGTGGAATGGAATTGAATGGAACGTGGAATGGAATTGAATGGAACGTGGAATGGAATGGAATGGAACGTCAGATGGAATGGAATGGAACAGGAAATATAATGGAATGGAACTCGGAATGATATGGAATGGAATATGGAATGGAATGGAATATGCAATGGAAGGGAATGGAATGTGCAATGGAATGGAATGGAATGTGGAAAGGGACGTGGAATGGAATGGAAACCAACGTGGAATGGAAAGGAATGGAATGTGAAATGCAATGTGGAATGGAATTGAATGGAACGTGGAATGGAATGGAATGGAATGTGAGATGGAATGGAATGGAACGTGAAATATAACGGAATGGAACTTGGAATGATATGGAATGGAATATGGAAAGGAATGGAATATGCAATGGAAGGGAATGGAATGTGGAATGGAATGGAATGGAATGTGGTACGGAATGAAATGGACTGTTGAATGGAATGGAATGGAACATGGAAAGGAACGTGGAATTTAACCTGGAATGGAACGTGAAATGGAACGTGCAATGGAATGCGGAATGGAATGGAATGGAATGTGGAATAGAATGTGGAATGGATCGCAGTAGAATGGAATGGAAAGGAATGGAGTTGGAAATTGAGTAGAATGGAAAGTGGAATGGAATGGAAACGAATGTGGAAGGGAATGGAATGGAATGTGGAATGTATTGTGGACTGGAATGCAATGGTATGTAGAATGGAATATGAAATGGAATGGAATGGAACGTGGAATGGAACGTGTAATGGATCGTGGAATGGAAGATGGAAAGAGAGGTGGAATGGAACATGGAAAGGAATGCAAAGCAACCTGGAATGAAATGGAATTCAAAGTGGAATGGAATATAATGGAATGTGAAATGGAATGGAATAGAATGTGGAAAGGAATGTGGAATGGAATGGAATAGAATTTGGAATGGAATGCGGAATTGAATGGAATGGAATTTGGAATGGAAAGTGGAATGGAATGGAATGAAATGTGCAAGGTAAAGTGGAAAGGAATGGCTTGGAATGCAGAATGGAATGTGGAAGGGAATGTAATGGAATGTGGAATGCCATGGAATGGAATGGAATGTGGAATGGAATGGAATGGAATGGGACAGAATGTGAAATGCATTGGAATGGAATGGAATGTGGAATGGAATGGAATGGAATGTGGAAACCAATAGATTGTAATGTGGGACGCAATGTAGAATTGGATAGAACTTAATGTGGAATGAAATGTCGAATGGAAAGGAATGGATTGGAATGTGGAAAGTAATGGAATGGAATGGAATGTGAAATGGAAACAGAATGGAATATTTAATGGAACGGAATGGAATGTGGAATGGAGTGGAATGGAATGGAATGAAATGTGGAAGGGTATGTGGAATGGAATGGAATGTGAAATGGAATGGCAAGGAATGTGGATTATAATCGAATGGAATGTGGAATGGAATTGAATGGAATGTGGAATGGAATGTGGAAATTAATGTGGAATGCAATGGAATGGAATGTGGAATGGAATGGAATCTAAAAGAATGTGGAATGGAGTGGAATAGTATTTGGAATGGATTGGAATGGAAAGTGGAATGGAATGCAATGTAATCGAATTTGTGATGGAATGGAATGCAATGGGGAATGGAGTGGAATGTGGAATGGAAGGGAATAGAATATGGAAAGGAATGGAACGGAGTGTGGAATGGAATGTGGAAAGGAGGGGAATGGAATATGGAATGAAATGGAATGAAATGGGGAATGGAATGTGGAATGAATGGAATGGAATGTGAAATGGAAGCGAACGCAATGTGAAACGCAATGGAATCGAATGTGGAATGGAATGTCGAATGGAATGAGGAATGGAAAATGGAAAGGAAAGTGGAATGGAACGTCGAATGGAACGTGGAATGGAACGTGGAATGGAATGTGGAATGGAATGAAATGAAATGTGGAATGGAAGGGAATGCAATGGAATAGAATGGTATGAGAAATGGAAAGCAATGGAATGTCGATTAGAATGTAATGGAATGTGGAACGGAATGCAATGAAATGTGGAATGGAATGTGGAACACAATGTGGAATGGAATGGAATGGAATGCGGAATGGAATGGAATGGAAACTGGAATTGAATGGAATCAAATGAAATGTGGAATGGAATGAAATGGAATGGGGAATGGAATCGAATGTGGAAGGAAATGTAATGTGGAATGGAATGGAATGGAATCTGCAAAGGAATGTAATGGAATGTGGAATTTTACGGATTGGAATGTAATGTGTAATGGAATGGAATGGAATGTGAAATGAAATGGAATGGTATGTGGAAGCGAATGTGGAACGGAATGGAGTGGAATGTGGAATGGAACGTGGAATGGAAAGTGTATTTGAAGGTGGAATGGAATGTTGAACAGAATGTGGAATGGAAGGGAATGGAAAGTCGAATGGAATAGAAGGCAATGTGGAATGGAATGGAATTAAATGGAATGGAATGTGGACTGGAATGGAATGGAATGAAATGGAATGGATTGGAAAGTGGAATGTAATGTGGAAAGGAAAGTGGAATGGAATGGAATGGAATGAAATGGAATGGATTGGAAAGTGGAATGTAATGTGGAAAGGAACGTGGAATGGAATGGAATGGAATGTAGAATGGAATGGAATGTAATGGAATGGGATGGAATGCAGAATGGAATGTGGAATGGAATGGAATGTGGAAATGAATGGAAGGGAATGAGGAATGGAATGTGGAATGGAATGTGGAATGGAATGGAACGTGGAATGGAATTCACTGGAATGTGGAATGGAATGTGGTATGGAATATGGAATGCAATGGAATGGAATGTGGAATGGAATTGAATGGATTGTGGAATGGAATGTGGAATGGAATGGAATGGAATTTGGAATGAAATGTGGAATTGAATGGAATGAAATGGATTGGAACACTGAATCGAAAGTGAAATAGAATGTAATGGAATTTTGAATGGAAATTGATGGAGTTGAATGAGGAACAGAATGTAATGGAATGTGGAATGGAAAGTGGAATGGAATCGAATAGAATGTGGAATGCAAAGTGGAATGGAATGGAATGGGATGCAGAATGGAATGGAATGGAAAGTGGAATGGAATGTGGAATGGAACATGGTACGGAATGGAATGGAACATGGAATGCAATGGAATGTAACGTGAAAGGGAATGAAACGGAATGTGGAATGGGCTGGAATTGAAGGAAAGACAATTTGAAATGGAATGGAATGGAATGTGGAATTGAATGCAATGGAATGAGGAATGGAATGCACTGGAGTGGAATGTGGAATGCAATCTGTAATGGAATGTGGAATCGAATGTGGAATGGTATGTGGAATGGAATGAAGTGGAATGTGGAAAGAATGTGGAGTGGAATGCAATGAAAAGTGCAATGGAATGGAATGGAATGGGCTGTAATGTGTAATGGAACGGAATGGAATGTGCAATGGAAGGCGGAGTGGAATGGAATGGAATGTTGAATGGAATGTGTAAAGGAATGGAATGCAACGTGGAATGGAACGTGGAATGGACTGTGGAATGCAATGTGGAATGGAATTGAAAGGAATGGAATGTGGAATGGGAGGTGAAATGGAAAGGTATGTAATGTGGAAGGGAATGTGGAATCGAATGTGGAATGCAATGGAATGGAACGTGGAATGGAACGTGGAATGCAATGGAATGGAATGTGGAATGGAATGTTATGGAATGGAATGAGGAATGGAATGGAAGGGAATGTGGAATCGAATGGAATGCAATGGAATGGAATTTTAAATGGAATGGAATGGAATGTGGAATGGAATGTGGAACGGAACGTGGAATGGAGTGGAATGGAATATGTAATGGAAATTTATGGAATGGAATATGGAATGGAATGGAATGGGATGTGGAATGGAACGGAATGGAATGGAACGGAATATAATTTGAAATGGAATGCAATGGAATGTGTAATGGAATGGAATGGAATTTGTAATAGAATGGAAAGCAATGGGTTATGTAATTGGGTGGAATAGAACGTGGAATGGAATGCTGAATGGAATGGAATGGAATATGAAATGGAATGGAATGGAATGTGGAATGAAATGGATTGGAATGTGGAATGGAATGGAAGGGAATGAGGAATGGAATGGAATGAAGTGGATGGTGGAATGGAATGGAATGGAATGTGGAATAGAATGTGGAATGGAAAGTGGAATGGAATTTGGAATGGAATGTAGTGGAATGGGGAATGGAATAGAATGGAACCGAATGTGGAATGGAATGGAATGGATTTTGGAAATTAACGGAATGGAAATTGAAATGGCAAGGAATGGAATGTGGAATGGAATGGAATGGAATGTGGAATGCTATGGAATGAAATGTGGAATGAAATGGAATGAATTGGAAGGTGCAATGGAATGGAAAGGAATGTGGAATGGAATGTGGAAGGTAACCAAGTGGAATGAAGAATTGAATGGAATGGAATGGAATATGGCATGGAACGTGGAATGGAATGGAATGGAATGTGGAATGGAATGGAATGGAATGTTGAAAGGAATGTTGAATGGAATGTGGAATGGTATGGAATGGATGGTGGAGTGGAACATGGGGTGGAACGTGGAAAGGAAAGTCAAATGGATGATGGATTGGAACGTGGATTGGAACGTGTAAAGGAAGGTGGAATGGAAAGTTTAATTGAACGTGGAATGGAATGTGGCAAGGTATGTGGAATAGAGTGGAATGGAATGTGGAGAGGAATGTGCAGTGGAACGTGGAGAGGAACTTGGAATGGAACGTGGAATGGAACATGGAAAGGAATGGGACATGGAAAGAGGAATGGAATGTGGAATGGAATGGAATTGAATTTTGAATGGAATGCGGAATGGAATGGAATTCAATGTAGAATGGAACGGAATGCAATATGGAACGGAACAGAATGGAATGTGGAATTAAATGGAATTGAATGTGGAATGGAAAGTGTAATGGAATGGAACGGAATCTTGAATGGAATGTGGAATGGAATGGAATGTTAAATGGAATTTAATGGAATGGAATGTTCAATGGAACTGAGAGGAATGTGGAATGCAATACAGAATGGAATGGTATTGAATGGATTGGAATGCAATGCAATGTACAATGGAATGGAACTGAATGGAATGGAATGTGGAATGGAATGGAATGGACTGAAGAATGGAATGGAATGGAATGGAATGTGGAATGGAAAGGAATGGAAACGAATGGAATGGAATGCAGAACGGAATGCAATGGAATGTGGAATGGAACGGAATGGAATGTGGAATGGAATGGAATGGAATGGAATGTGGAATGCAATGGACAAAAAAAGGAATAGAATGTGGAATGGAATGGAAGGGAATGTGGAATGGAATGTGGGGTGAAATGGAATGGAATGTGGAATGGAAATATATTGAATGTGGATTGGAATGGAATGGAATATGGAATGGAATGGAGCAGAATGTAAAATGGAATGGAGCAGAATGTGGAATGGAAAGGAATGGAATGTAGAATGGAATCGAATGGAATATGGAATGGAATGGAATGGAATGCAGAATGGAATGGAATGGAATGTGGAATTGAAAGGAATGCAATGTGGAAATGAATGGAATGGAATGTGGACTGTAATGGAATGGAATGGAATGTGGAATGGAATGTGGAATGGAAAGGAATGGAATGTGGAATGGAATGTGGAATGGAATTTGGAATGGAATGTGGAATGGAATGGAATGGAATGTATAATATAATTGAATTCAATGTGAATAGGAATGGAAAGGAGTGAAATGTGGAATAGAATGCAACGGATTGTGGTATGGAATGCAAAGGAATATGTAATGGAATGGAATGGAATGTGCAGTGGAATGGAATGGAGTCTAATATGGAATGGAATGGTATGGAATGGAGCAGAAGGTGGAATGGAAAGTGGAAAGGAAAGAAGGGGAATGTGAATGGAATGCGGACTGGAATGGAGTGGAATGTGGAATAGTATGGGATGGAGTACAAGCTGGAATGGAACGGAATGGAAAGGAATGGAATGTCGAATGGAAAGGAATGGAATGGAATGTGGAAACGAGTGGAATGGAATGTGGAATGAAATGGAATGGAATGTGGAATTGAATGGAATAGAATGTGGAATGGAGTTGGAATGGATTGGAATGGAATGGAAAGTAATGTGGAATGGATTGTGCAATGAATTGGAATGGAATGGGAAATGGAGTGTGAAATGGATTGGAAATGAATGGAAAGGAATGTGGAATGGAATCGAATTGAAAGCGGAACGGAATGGAATGGAATGCAATGTGGAATGGTTGGAACGGAATGGAATGGAATGGAATGCGGAATGGAATGGAATGGAATGCCATGTGTAATGGAGTGGAAAAGAATGGAATGGAATGGAATGCAGAATGGAATGGAATAGAATGTGTAATGGAATGGAATGGAATGGAATGGAATGGAATGTGGTATGGAATGGTATGTGCAATGAAATGTGGAATGGAATGGAATGGAAAGTGGAATAATGTGGAACGGAATGCAATGGAATGGAATTTGGAATGGAATGGAATGGAAGGGAATATGGAACGGAATGCAATGTGGAATGGAATGGAATGCAGCATGGAATGGAATGGAAGAGAATGTGGAATTGAATGGAATGGAATGAAGTGTGGAATGGAATGGAATGGAATGCAATGTGGAATGGAGTGTGATGGAATGTGAAATTGAATGCAATGGAATGTACAAAGGAATGGAATGGAATGTGGAATGGAATGTGGAATGGAATAGAATGCAATGGATTGAATGTGGAATGGAATGGAATGGAATATGGAATGAATTGGAATGTGGACAGGAATGGAACTGAATGTTAACGGATTGGAATGGAATGGAATATGGAATGGAATGTAATTGAAAGTGGAGTGGAATTTAGAATTGAATGAAAAGGAATGGAATGGAATGGAATGTGGAATGGAATGGAATGTGCAGTGGAATTCAATGGAATGTGGAATGAAATATGGAATGGAATGGAATGGAACGTGGAATTCAATGGAAAGGATCGTGGAATGGAACGCCAAATGGAACATGGAAAGGAAGGTGGAACGGAATGGAATGGAGCATTGAATGGAATGTGGAATGGAATGTAGAATGGAATGGAGAGGAATGGAATGGAATGGAATGGATTGCAATGGAATGTAATGTAATGTGGAACGGAATGGAATGGAATGTTGACAGGAAAGGAATGGAATGTGGAATGGAATTTGGAATTTAATGAAATGGAATGCAATGGAATGTGGAATGGAAAGGAAAGTGGAATGGAATGGAATAGAATGTGGAACACAAGGGAATTGAATGTGGAATTCAATGGAAAGGATAGTGAAATGGAACATGGAAAAGAAAGTGGAATGCAATGGAAAGGATCGTGGAATGGAATGTGAAACGGATCATGGAATGGAACGTGGAATGCAATGGAATGGAACATGGATTGGAAAGTGGAATGGAACGTACAATGGATTGGGAAGAAGGGAATGGAATGGAATGGAATGTGGAACCGAAAGGAATGGAATGTTGAGTGGAATGGAATGGAATGTGGAATGGAATTTGGAATTTAATGGAATGGAATAAAATGGAATGTGGAATGGAATGGAAGGTGGAATGGAATGGAATGGAATGAGGAATGGAGAGGAATGGAAAGTTTAATGGAATGAGGAATGGAGTGGAATGTGGATTGGAATGGAATGGAATGTGGAATGGAATGGAATAGAATGCGGAATGGAATGGAATGGAACGTTGAATGGAATGTGGAATGGATTGGAATGGAATGTGGAATGGAACGTGGAATGGAATGGAATGGAATGTGGAATGCAGTTGGAATGCATTGGAATGGAATGGAAATTAATGTGGAATGGATTGTGAAATGGATTGGAATGGAATGGGGAATGGAGTGTGAAATGGAATGAAATTGAACGGAAAGGAATGTGGAATGGAATGGAATTGAAAGCGGAATGGAATGGAATGGAATGCAATGTGTAATGGATTGGAATGGAAAGGAATGGAATGGAATGTGGAATGGAAAGGAATGGAATGCAATGTGGAAAGGATTGGAGTAGAATGGAATGGAATGGAATGCGGAATGGAATGGAACAGAATGTTGAATGGAATGGAATGAAATGTGAAATGGAATGGAACGGAATGGAATGGAATAGAACGTGGAATGGAATGGAATGTGGTATGAAATATGGAATTGAGTGGAATGGAAAGTGGAATGGAATGTGGAACGGAATGGAATGGAATGGAATTTGGAATGGAATGGAATAGAATGGAAGGCAATATGGAATGGAATGGAACAGAATGGAATGTGGAGTGGAATGAAATGTGGAGTGGAATGGAATGGAATATGGAATGGAATGGAATAGAATGTGGAATGGATTTGATGGGAATGTGAAATGGAATGGAATGGAATGTGGAAGGCAATTTGGGATGTACTGGAAATGAGTGTGGAATTCAATGTGGAATGGAATGTAATGGAGTGGAATGGAATGTGGAATGGAATGGAATGGAAAGGGGAATGAAATGTGGAATGGAATGGAAGGCAATGCAATGTGGAATGGAATGCAATGGAATGCAGAATGAAATGGAATGCAATACGGATTTGAATGGAATTGAATGTTTAACAGAATGGAATGGATTGTGCCATGGAATGGAATGGAACGTGGAATGGAATGTGGAATGTAATGGAATGTAAAGTGGAATGGAATGTGGAATGGAATGGAATGGAATGTGGAATTTAAAGTGGAACAGAATGGAGTGTAATGTGGGATGGAATGGAATGGAATATGGAATGGAATGCAATGGAATGTAGAAAGAAATGGAATTGAATTGGAATGGAATGGAAGGGAATGGAATGTGGAATTCAGTGGAATGGATCGTGGAATGGAAAGTGCAATGGAACGTGGAATGGAATAGAAAGGAATAAGGAATGGAACATGGAATGGAATGCAGAATGCAAATGAATGGAATGGAATGGAAAGGAATGGAATGGAATGGCAGGTGGAATGGAATGGAATGCATTATTTAATTGAATAGAATGGAATGTGGAATGGCATGGAAAGTAATGTGGAATGGAAAGGAAAGTGGAAAGGAATTTGTAATGGAAAGTGGAAAGGGATGTGGAAGGCAATGGAATGGAATATGGAATGGAAAGGAATGGGATGTGGAATGGAATGTAACGGGAAATGGAAAGGCATGGAATGTGGATTGGACTGGAATGAAATGTGGATTGTAATGGAATGTAATTGAAAGGAATATGAAACGGAATGTAATGGAATGGAATGTGGAAAGGTGTGTTGAATGGAATGGAATGGAATGTGGAATGGAATGTGGAATGGAATCGAATGGAATGTGGAAAGGAATGCGGAATGGAATGGAATGGAAAGTGGAATGGAATGTAATGGAATGTGGAATGAAATGTGGGATAGAATAGAATGCAAAGTGGAATGCAATGTGGAATGGAAAGGAAAGGAATGGAATAGAAGTGGGAATGGAATGGAATGCAATGCGGAATGGATTGGAATAGAATCTGGAACGGAATGGAATGGAATGTGGAATTCAATGGAAAGGATCGTGGAATGGAACACGGAATGGAACATAGAACAGAACGTGGAATGGAATGGATAGGAATGGAATGTGGAATGGAATGGAATGGAATGTGGAATGGAACGGAATGGAATGTGAAATGGAATTTGGATTTGAATGGAAAGGAATGGAACCCAATGTGGAATGGAATGGAATATGTAATGGAAAGGAATGGAAAGTGGAATGGAATGGAATGGAATGTGGAGTGTAATGGAAAGGAATGTGGAATTGAATGTAAGGAATGTGGAATAGAAAGTGCAATGGAATTTAATAGAATCGAATGGAAGTTGCAATGAAATGGAATGGAATGCAATGTGGAATGGAATGCAATGGAATATGGAAAGGAAAGGAATGCAGTGGAATGTGTAATGGTAATGAATGAAATGCAATGTGGAAAGGAATGCAATGGAATATGGAAAGGAATGGAATGTGGAATGCAATGGAATGGAATGCAATTTGGAATGGAATGGAATGGAAAGTGGAATGGAAAGTGGAATGGAATGGAGTGGAATGGAATGTTGAATGGAAGGGAAAGGAATGTGGAATGGAATTGGGATTTGAATGGAAAGGAAAGGAATGGAACGTGGAGCAAAATGCAAAGTGGAATGGAATGGAATGTGGAATGGAAAGGAATGCAATGTGGCGTAAAATGTAATGGAAAGTGGAATGGAAAGTGCAGTGGAATGGAATGGAATGAAATGGAATGTGGAAGGAATGTAATGGAATGCAATGTGGAATGGAATGAAATTGAACATGGAAAGGAATGGAATGGAATGGAATTTGGAGTGGAATGGAATTGAATGCAATGCGGAATGGAATGCAATGGAATGTGGAATGGAAAGGAATGCAATGTGGAATGGAATGGAATGCAATGTGGAATGGAACGGAATGGAATGCAACGTGGAATGGAATGGAATGGAATTTAAAGGAATGGAATGGGAAGTGGAATGTAATGGAATGTTTAATGAAATGGAATGTCGAATGGAATGGAATGGAATGAGGAAAGGAATGTAATGGAATGTGGAATGGAATTTGGAATGGAATGGAATGGAATGGAATGGCAAGATATGGAATGGGATGTGGAATGGAATGGAATGTGGAATGGAATGGATTGGAATCTAATGTGGAAAGAAACGGAATGGAAAGTGGAATGGAATGCAATGGAATCTGGAATGGAATGTAATGTGAAATGGAATAGAATGGAATGCAATGTGGAATGGAATGGAATGGAATGTGGAATGGAATGAAAAGCAATGTGGAATGGTATGTGGAATGGAATGGAATGCAATGGAATGGAATATGGAATGGAATGGAAAGGAATATGTAATGGAATGTGGAATGGAATCGAATGCAATTTGGAATTGAATGGAATTGAATGTGGAAACGAATGGAATGGAATATGGAAAGGAATGGAATGGAATGGAATGTGCAATGGAATAGAATGTAAAGTGGAACGGAATGGAATGGAATATTGAATGCAATGGAAAAGAATGGAATTTGGAATGGAATGGAATTCAATGTGGAATGGAATGGAATGGAATTTGGAATTCAATGGAAAGGATCCTGGAATGCAATGTGGAATGGAACGTGGAATGAAACGTGGAATGGAATTGAATGGAACGTGGAATTTAACGTGGAATGGAAAGTGGAATGGAATGGAATGGAAAGGATTGGAATGGAATATGGAATGGAATGGAATGGAATGTGGAGTGAAATGGAATGGAATGAGGATTGGAATTAAATGGAATGGAAAGGAATGGCATGTGAAATGGAATGAAATGTGTAATGGAATAGAATGGAATGTGAAATGGAATGGAAAGCAATATGGAATGCAATGGGATGGAATGTGGAATGGAAGGGAATGGAATGTGGAATGCAATGGAATGTGGAATGGAATGGAATGGAATGTGGAATGGAATGGAATGGAATATTTAATGGTATGGAATGTGGAATGGAATTGAATGCAATGTGGAATGGATTCTGGAATGGATCGGAATGGAATGTGGAATGGAATTGAATGCAATGTGGAATGGATTGTGGAATGGATCGGAATGGAATGTGCAATGGAATGTGAAATTGAAAGGAATGGAATGGAATGGAATTGATTGTGGAATGGAATGGAATGGAATGTGGAATGGAAGCGAATGGAATGCAACCTGCAAAGGAATGGAATGCGAAATGGAATGTAATGGCATGCAGAATGGAATGGAATGGAATGTGGAATGGAATGGAATGGAAAAGTGGATTGTAATGGAATGGAATGGAATGTGGAATGGAATGGAATGGAAAGTGGAGTGAAATGTGGAATAGATTGGAATGGAAAGTGGAATGGAATATGGAATGGAATGGAATGGAATGTGGAATGGAATTTAATGGAATGGAATGGAATGGATTTTGGAATGGAATGGAATGGAATGGAAAGAAATGTGGAATGGAATGGAACGCGGAATGGAATGCAATGCAATGTAGAATGGAATTGAATGGAATGTGGATTGGAATGGAATGGAATGTGGAATGGAATTGAATGGAAAGTTCAATGGAATGTGGAATAGAATGGAATGTGTGTGGAATTCAATGGAATCTGGAATGGAATATGCAATGAAATCGAATGGAATGGAAGAGAAGGTGGAATGGAATGCAATGGAAAGTGGAATGGAAAGGAATAGAATGTGGGACGGAATGAAAGGGAATGTGGAATTCAATGGAATGGACCGTGGAATGGAACATGGAATGGTACATGGAACAGAACTTGGAATGGTATGGAATGGAACATGGAATGGAACATAGAATGGAAAGTAGAATGGAATGGAAAGGAATGGAATGGAATGGAATGGAATGTGGAATGAAATGGAATGGAATGTTGAGTGGAATGGAATGGAATGTGGAATGGAATTTGGAATTAAAATGAATGGAATGGAAAGGAATGTGGAATGGAATGGAATGGAGAATGGAATGGAATGCAAAGTAGAATGGAATGGAAAGGAATTTGGAATGGATTGGAATGGAATGCGGAATGGAAAGGAATGGAAAGTGAATGGAATGTGGAATGGAATGGAATGTGGATTGGAACGGATTGGAATGTACAATGGAATGGAATAGAGTGCGGAATGGAATGGAATGGAAAGTGGAAAGGAATGCAATGGAACTTTGAATGGAATGTGGAATGGATTGGAATTGAATGTGGAATGCAATGTGGAATGGAATTAAATGGAATGTGGAATGGAGTTGGAATGGATTGAATTGGAATGGAAAGTAATGTGGAATGGATTGTGCAATGGTTTGGAATGGAAAGGGGAATGGAGTGTGAAATGTAATGGAATGTGGAATGGAATAGAATTGAAAGCATAATGGAATGGAATAGAATGCAAAGTGGAATAGACTGGAACGGAATGGAATGGAATGGATTGCGGAATGGAATGGAATGGAATGCTAGGTGGAATGGATTGGAAGAGAATGGAATGGAATGGAATGCGGAATGCAATGGAATAGAATGTGGAATGGAATGGAATGGAATGTGAAATGGTATGGAATGGAATGCAATGGAAAGTGGAATTGAATGGAATGTTGAATGAAATGTGGAATGGAATGTGGAATGAAAAGGAATGGAAAGAGGAATGGAATGGAATGGCATGGAATGGAAGGGAATATGGAATCGAATGTAATGTCGAATGGAATGGAATGCAATTTGGAATGGAATGAAATGGAATGGAATGTGGAATGGAACGGAATAGAATGTGGAATGGAATGGAATGGAATACGGAATTTAATGGAATGGAATGTGGAATGGATTTGGTGGGAATGTGAAATGGAATGGAATGAAATATGGAATGGAATGTGGGATGGATTGGAAATGCAAGGGGGATGCAATGAGGAATCGAATGGAATGGAGTGGAATGGAATGTGGAATGGAACGGAATGGAAAGTGGAATGAAATGTGGAATGGAACGGAATGCAGTGCAATGTGGAATGGAATGCAATGGAATGCAGAATGGAATGGAATGGAATATAGAATGGAATGGAATGGAATGTGGAATGGAATGGAATGGAAGATGGAATGGAATGTGGAATGGAATGGAATGGGATGTGGATAGGAATGTGGAATAGAACATGGAATGGAACCTGCAATGGAATACGTAATGGAATGGAATGGAATACGGAATGGAATGGAATGGAATGTGCAACGGAATGGAATGGAATGGAATGGAAGGTGGAATGAAATTGAATACCAAGTATAATGGAATGTGGAATGGATTGTAATGGAAATACCAAGTATAATGGAATTCGGAATGGAAATGAATGTCGATTGGAACGTGGAATGGAATGGATTGGAATGCAATGTGGAATGGAATTGAATGGACTGTGGAATGAAATGGAACAGAATGTGGAATGGAATGGAATGGAACGGAATGCAATGTGAAAAGGAATGGAATGGAATGCAACGTGGAATTGAAAGGAATATAATTTGGAATTGAATGGAATCGAATTTGGAATGGAATGGAATGGAATGTGGAAAGGAATTAAATGGAATGCAACGTGGAATTGAATGGAATATATTGTGGAATAGAATGGAACTGAATTTGGAATGGAATGGAATGGAATGTGGAATGGAATGCTGAATGGAATGGAAAGGAATAGAAGAGAATTGAATGTGGAATGAAGTGGAATGGAATGTGGAATGGAATGGAATGGAATGTAGAAGGGAATGGAAAGGAATATGGAATGGAATGTGGAATGGAATGGAATGGAACGTGGTATGGAAAGTGGAATGGAATGGAATGTAACGTGGAATGGAATGTGGAATGGAAAGGAATGGAAATTGGAGTGCAATGTGGAATGGAATGGAAAGGAATATGAAAAGGAATGTAATGGAATGGGGAACGGAATGGAATAGAATGCGGAATGGAATGGAATATGGAATGGAATGAAATGGAATGGAATGTGGAATGGAATGGAATGTGAAATGGAATGTGGAATGGAAAGGAATATAAAGAAATGTGGAATGGAATTGAATGAAATGTGCAATGGAATGGAATGGAATGGAATGGAATGTGGAATGGAATGGAATGGAATATGGAAAGGAACGGAATGGAATGTGGAATGCAATGCAATGGAATGCGGAATTGAATAGAATGGAATGTGGAATTTAATGTGGAATGGAATATGGAACTTAATGAAATGGAATAAGGAATGAAATGAAATGGAATGCGGAATTGAATGGAATGGAATGTGGAATGGAATGGGGAATGGAATGGAATGGAATGGAATGTGGAACGGAATGGAATGGAATGTGGAATGGAATGTTGAATGGAATGGAATGGAATGATTGATGGAATGTGGAATTGAATGGATCATGGTAGGAAATGTGGACTGGAATGTAATGGAATGTGGAATGGAATCAAATGGAATGTGGAATGGGATATGGAATGGAAAGAGGAATGGAATGGATTGGATTGCGGAATGGAATGTGGAATGGCATGGAAATGAATATGGAATGGAATGTGGAATGGAATGGAATAGAATCCAATTTGGAATGGAATGGCATAAACTGGAATGTGGAATGGAATCGAATGGAATGTAGATTTGAATGGAATGGAATGGAATGGAATGCAATGCAATGTGGAAAGGAATGTAATGGAATGCGAAGTGGAATTGAATGGAGTGGAATGTGGAATGGAATGGAATGCAGTGTGGAATGGAATGGAATGGAAAGTGGAATGGAATGTGCAATAGAGTGGAATGGAATGGAAAGGAACGTGGAATGGAATGGATTGGAATATGGAATGGAATTGAATGAAATGGAATGTGGAATGAAGTTCAAATGAATGTGGAATGGAATGGAGTGGAAAGTGGAATGGAATGGAATGGAATTCAATGTGGAATGGAATGGATTGCAATGTGGAATGGAATGGAATCCAAGTTGAATGCAATGGAATGGAATGTGGAATGGAATGGAATTTAACGTGGAGTGGAATGGATAGGAATGTGGAATAGAATGTGCAATTGAATTGAATGGAATGGAATGGAATGTGGAATGGAATGGAATGGAAAGTGGAATGGAATGGAATTGAATGTGGAATGGAATCGAATTGAATGGAATGAAATGTGGCACGGAAGGCAATGGAATGTGCAATGGAATGTGAAATGGAATGTAAGGGAAAGTGGAATGGAATGTGGAATGTAATGGAATGAATTGTGGAAACGAATGTAGAATGGAATGGAAATGAATGTGGAATGGAATGTGGAATGGAGTGGAATGGAATGTGTAATGGAATGGAATGGAATGTAAATTGGAACGGAATGTAATGGAATGTGGAACGGAATAGAATGGAATGTGGAATGAAGTGGAATGGAATGCAATGTGGAATGTAATGGAATGCTATGCAATGTGGAACGGAATGGAATGGAATGTGGAATGGAAAGAAATGGAATGTGGAATGGAATGGAAAGGAATGTGGAATGGAATGTGGAATGCAATGGAATGCAATGGAATAGAATGTGGAATGGAATGGAATGGAATGGGATTTAAATGGAATGTGGAATGGCATGGATTTGAATCTGGAATGGAATGGAATGGAATGTGGAATAGAATGGAATTTAATCTGCAATGGAACAGAATACAAAGTTGCATGGAATGGAATGGAATGTGGAATGGAATGGAATAGAATGAAATGTGGAATGGAATGGAATGGAATGCAATGTGGAATGGAATAGAATGGAATGTGCAATGCAATGCAATGGAACATGGAATGGAACGGAATGGAAAGTGGAATCGAATGGAATGGAAAGTGGAATGGAATTTGGAATGGAATGCAATGGAATGGAAAGGAATGTGGAATAGAATGGAATACAATGTGGAATGGAGAGAAATGGAATGAGGAGTGGAATGGAATGGAATATGGTAAGTAACGGAAAGGAGTGGAATGTGGAATTGAATGGAATTGAATGTGGAATGGAATGTAATGGAATGTGGTATGGAATATAACGGAATGTGGAATGGAATTTGATATGAATATATAGGAATGGAATGTAATGTGGAACGTAATGGAAAGTGGAATGGAATGGAATGCAGAATGGAATGGAATGGAACGTGGAATGGAATGGAAAGTGGAACGGAAAGGAATGGAATGTGGATTGGAATGGAATGCAAATTGGAATGGAATGGAATGGAATGGAATGGAATGTGAAATGGAATGTTTAATAGAATGTGAAATGAATGTAGAATGGAATGTGGAATTGAATGAAATGGAACGTGGAATGGAATGGAATGAAACGTGCAATGGAATGAAATGGGATGTGTAATGGATGGTGGAATTGTATGTGGAATGGAATGTGCAATGGAATGTGAAATAGAACGTGGAATGGAATGGAATTGAAAGTGTAATGGAATTTGGAATAGGACGTGGAAAGGAAAGTGGAATGGAATGGATTGTGGAATTGAATGTGCCATGGAACTGAATGGAATGTGTAATGGAATGGAATGGAATGTGGAAAGGAAAGGAATGGAAGGTGGAAAGGAATGGAATGGTAAGGAATGTAGAATAGAATTAAATGGAATGGAATGGAATGTGGAATGAAATGGAATGGATTGTGGAATGCAATGGACTAGAATGTGGAATGGAATGGAATGGAATGGAATTTGGAAAGGATGGGAATAGAATGCAATGGAATGCGGAATGGAATGGAATGGAATGCGGAATGGAATGCGGAATGGAAGGGAATGGAATGGGGAATCCAATGGAATGGAATGTGGCATGGAAAGGAATGGAATGTGGAATGGAATGGAATGGAATGGAAAGGATTGGAATGGAATGGAAAGGAATGGAATGGAATGCAATGAGGAATGGAATGGAATGGAATGCGGAATGGAATGGAATGGAATGTGGTATTGAATGGAATGGAAAGTGGAATGGATTGGAAAGGAATGTGGAATGAAATGGAATGGAACGTGGAATGGAATGTGGACTGGAATTCGGAATTAATGGAATGGAATGCAATGTGCAATTGACTAGAATGGAATGTGGAATCCAATGGAATGGAATGTGGAATTGAATGGAATGGCACGTGGAATAGAATGTGGAAAGGAATCTGGAAAGTAATGGAATGGAATGTGGAAGGGAACGGAACATAGAACGGAAAGGAATAGAATGTGGAATGGAATGGAATGGAATGTGGAACGGAATGCAACGTGGAATGGAAAGGAACGGAATGTGGATTGGAATGCGATGGAATGTGAAATGGAATGGAATGGAATGGAATGTGCAATGGAAGGTGGACTGGAATGTGAAATGGAATTCCACATTCCCTTCCGTTCCATTCCACATTCCATTCCACATTCCATTTCACATTCCATTACATTCCATTACTCATACCATTACACAATAATTTCCATTCCTTTCCACATTCCATTACATTCCATTCTGTTAAAATCCATTCCACTTTGCATTCCATTCCACTCCATTCCGCATTCCATTCAACGCCATTCCGTTCCAATCCATTCCACATTGCATTCTATTCCATTCCATTCCACATTCAATTCCATTCCCTTACACATTCCATTCCATTCCATTTCACATTCCATTCCAAATTTCATTCCAATCCATTCCACAATCCATTCAACATTCCATTCCATTCCATTCCAATTCGTTCCAAAATCCATTCCACATTCCATTCCATTCCATTCCACATTCCATTTCATTCCATTCCATTTCACATTGCATTCCATTCCTTTCCACATTCCGTTCTACATTCCATTCCGTTCCATTGCGCATTCCATTCCGTTCCAATCTACATTCCATTCCATTCCATTCCGTTCCACCTTCCATTCCATTTCATTCAGCATTCCATTCCATTCCAGCATTCCATTTCTCATTCCATTCCATTCCATTCAACATTCCATTCCATATTCCATTCCACTCCATTCCATTCCATTCCATTTCATCCCATTCCATTCCAAATTTCATTCCATTCCACTGCACATTCCATTCCATTCCATTCCACTTTCAATTCCACATTCCATTCCACAATCATCCATTCGATTCCACATTCCGTTCGATTTCACATTCAATTCCAGAATTCATTCCATTCCATTCCACGATCCATTCTACATTCCATTCCATTCCATTCCACATTCCATTCCATTCATTCCACATTCCATTCCATTCCACATTCGATTCCACGTTGCATTCAATTCCACTCCAAATTCCATTCTACATTCCATTCCATTCCATTCCGCATTCCATTCCTTTCCATTACACCTTCCATTCCATTTCACTCGGCATTCCATTCCATTCTAGCATTCTATTCAAAGTGCCATTTCACATTCCGTTCCAGGTTCCATTCCACATTCCATTCGATTCCATTCCACTTTCCATTCCAAATTCCATTCCATTCCACATTCCATTCCATTCCATTCCACGTTCCATTCCACATTCCATTCCATTCTACTCCACATTCCCTTCCAGATTACAATCCACAGTCCATTCCACATTGCATTCCATTCCATTCCATTCCACATTCCATTCCATTCCATTCCACATTCCATTCCATTCCATTCAAATCGGCATTTAATCCCATTCCATTCCAAATTCCATTCAATTCCACTGCACATTCCGTTCCATTCCATTCCATTCCACAATACATTCCACATTCAATTACATTCCACTTTCAATTCTAAATTCCATTCCACAATCCATTCAATTCCACTTTCCATTCGATTCCAAATTCAATTCCACATTGCATTCCATTCCATTCCACGTTCCATTCTACATTCCATTCCATTCCATTCCACATTCCATTCCATTCATTCCACATTCCATTCCATTTCACATTCCATTCCACGTTGCATTCAATTCAAAAACAAATTTCATTCTACATTCCATTCTATTCCCTTCTGCATTCCATTCCTTTCCATTACACTTTCCATTCCATTTCACTCGGCATTCCATTCCATTCTAGTATTCCTTTCAAATTTCCATTTCACATTCCGTTCCCGGTTCCATTCCACATTCCATTACATTCCATTCCACGTTCCATTCCAAATACCATTCCATTGCATTCCACATTCCATTCCATTCCATTCCACGTTCCATTCCACATTCCATTCCATTCTATTCCACATTCCATTCCAGATTACATTCCACAGTCCATTCCACATTGCATTCCATTCCACGTTCCATTCCACATTCCATTCCACATTCCATTCCATTCCACGTTCCATTCCACATTCCATTCAACATTCCATTCCAAGTTCCAATCCAATTTCCATTCCACATTCAATTTCTTTCCATTCCACATTCCATTCCATTCCATTCCACTCCTTTGCAGGTTCCATTCCTCATTGCATTCCATTCAATTCCACTTTGAATTCCACATTCCATTCCATTGCATTCCACTTTCCATTCCACATTCCAATCCATTGCATTCCACCGTCCATTCCCCATTCCATTCCATTCCATTCCACATTCGATACAACATTCCATTCCATTCTATTTCACATTCCATTCCACTGCATTCCATTCCATTCCATTCCACATTCCAATCCATTCCATTCCACATTCCATTCCATTCCATTCCGCCTTCCATTCCACATTCCTCTCTACATTCTCTTCCTTTCCATTCCACATTCCATTCCACATTCCATTCCATTCAATTCCAGTCCATATTCCATTTCATTCCATTCCATTCCACATTCCATTCCATTCCACTTTGCATTCCATTCCTTTCCACATTCCAATCCATTTTACATTCCTTTCCATTCCATTCCACTCCATTCCACAATCCATTCCAATCCACATTCCATTCCCCATTCCACTACTTTCCACTCCGCATTCCATTCCACATTCCATGCCATTCCTTTCCATTCCAAATTCCATTCCATTCCATTCCACATTCCATTCAAATCCATTCCACATTCCATTCCGCATTCCATTCCATTCAATTCCATGTTGCCTTCAACATTCCATTCCATTCCACTCCACTTTTTATTCCATTACACATTTCATTCCATTCAATTCAACATTCCATTGCCTTCCATTCCACGTTGCATTCCACGTTCCATTGCATTCCATTTCACATTCCATTCCATGTAACATTCCATTCCACATTCCATCCATTCCATTCCATATACCATTCCATTCCATTCCACGTTCCATTCCAGATTCCTTTCCATTCAATTCCACATTCCTTTCCATTCCATTCCATGTTTGATTCGCTTCCATTCCACATTCCGTTACATTCTGTTCCACGTAACATTCCATTCCATTCAAAATTAATTCAATTCCATTCCATTCCACATTCCATACAATTCCAGTTCTCATTCCTTTCCATTCCTTGCCACATTCAACTCCATTCCTTTCCACATTCCATTCAATTCCATTCAAATTTCCACATTCCATCCCACTTTCCATTTCGTGTTCCATTCTAATACATTCCACGTTCCATTCCAAGTTCCATTCCATTCCATTCCATGTTACATACCACATTCCGTTCAATTCGATTTCACGTTCCTTTTCACTTACCATTCCATTCCGATCCAATCCACATTCCATTCAAATCCATTCCACATTCCATTCCAGTCGACATTCCATTCCATTCCACATTTTATTCCGTTCCACATTCCATTCCAATCCGTTCCATTCCACATTCCATTCCATTCCATTCCACATGACATACCATTCCATTCCAAGTTCCTATCCATTCCATTCCACCTTCCATTCCATTCCATTCCACCTTCCATTCCATTCAATTTCACCTTCCATTCCATTCCATTCTACATTCCATTCAATTCCATTCCACGCTCCATTCCAATTCCCATTCCATTTAATTCCAAGTTGCATTCCATTCCATTCCACATTCCAATCCATTCCATTCCACTTTCCATTCCACTGCACATTCCATTCCATTCCATTCCACTCCATATTCTATTCCATTCTACGCTCCATTCCATTCAATTCCAATCCACATTCCATTCCATTCCATTCCACATTCCATTCCATTCCATTCCACTTCCCATTCCACGTTCAATTCCACGTTCCATTCCATGATCCATTACGTTCCATTCCATGTTCCATTCCACGTTGCATTTCACGTTCCATTCCATTAAATTCCACGTTACATTCCACTTTCTGTTCCATGTAACATTCCATTACATTCCACGTTCCATTGTACTTTCCATTCTATGTTCCATTCCTTTCTACTCCACCTTCCTTTCTACGTTCCATTCTACATTCCATTCCATTCCACTCCACATTCCATTGCACATTCCATTCCATTCCATTTCACATTCCATTGCACATTCCAACCCATTAGATTCCACATTCCACTCCATTCCGTTCCACATTCTGTTCCATTCCATTCCACATTCAATTGCTCGTTCCATTACATTCCATTCCACATTCCCTTCTACATTCCATTCCATTCCATTGCACTTTCGATTCCACATTCCATTCCATTCCATTACACATTCCATTCCCTTCCATTCCACATTACATTCCACATTCCGTTGCATTCCCTTACGTAATCCATTTCACATTCCATTCCATTCCGTTCCACATTGTATTCCACATTCCTTTCCTTGCATTCCACGTTCCATTCCATTCCACATTCCATTGCATTCCTTTCCGCATTTCATTCCACATTCCATTAGATTCCACTCCACATTCCATTCCATTCCATTACACTTCACATTCCATTCCATTTCATTCTGCATTGAATTCCCCTCCTTTCCACATTGCGTTCCACATTCCATTCCTTTCCATACCATTCCGCATTCCATACCATTGCATTCCATTTCCATTCGATTCCACATTCCATTCCACATTGCATTCCAATCCATTCCACATTTTATTCTACATTCCATTGCATTCCATTACACATTCCATTCCATTCCATTACACATTGCATTCCATTCCTTTCCACATTCCATTCTACATTCCATTTCATTCAATTCCGCATTCCATTCCATTCCATTCTACATTGCATTCCGTTCCATTCCGTTCCACTTTCCATTCCATTTCATTCGGCATTCCATTCCATTCCGGCATTCCATTTCGCATTCCATTCCATTCCATTCCATTCCATTCCAAATTCCATTCCATTCCATTCCACATTCCTTTCCATTCCATTCCATTCCTTTCCATTCGGCATTTCATCCCATTCCATTCCAAATTCCATTCCATTCCACTGCAAATTCCATTCCATTCCATTCCATTTCACATTCCATTCCACATTCCATTGCATTCCACTTTCGATTCCACATTCCATTCCACAGTCCATTCGATTCCACATTCCATTCGATTCCACATTCAATTCCACATTGCATTCCATTCCATTCCACATTCCATTCTACATTCCATTCCATTCCATTCCACATTCCATTCCATTCATTCCACATTCCATTCCATTCCACATTCGATTACACGTTGCATTCAATTCCACTCCAAATTCCATTCTACATTCCATTCCATTCCATTCCGCATTCCATTGCTTTCCATTACACCTTCCATTCCATTTCACTCGGCATTGCATTCCATTCTAGCATTCCATTCAAAGTTCCATTTCGCATTCCGTTCCAGGTTCCATTGCACATTCCACTCCATTCCATTCCACGTTCCATTCCAAATTCCATTCTATTCCATTCCACATTCCATTCCATTCCATGTTCCTTTCCACATTCCATTCCATTCTATTCCACATTCCATTCCAGATTACATTCCACAGTCCATTCCACATTGCATTCTATTCCGCGTTCCATTCCACATTCCATTCCACATTCCATTCCATTCCACATTCAATTCATCATTCCTTTCAACATTCCATTCCACGTTTCATTCCAATTTCCATTCCATATTCAATTTCATTCCATTCCACATTGCAGTCCATTCCTTTCCACTCCTTTGCAGGTTCCATTCCTCATTGCATTCCATTCAATTCCACTTTGAATTCCACATTCCATTCCATTGCTTTCCACTTTCCATTCCACATTCCATTCCATTGCATTCCACATTCTATTCAACATTCCATTCCATTCCATTGCACATTTGATACGACATTCCATTCCATTCTATTTCGCATTCCATTCCACTGCGTTCCATTCCATTCCATTCCACATTCCAATCCATTCCATTCCAAATTCCATTCCATTCCATTCCACATTCCATTCCATTCCATTCCATTCCACCTTCCATTCCACATTCCTCTCTACATTCCCTTCCGTTCCATTCCACATTCCATTCCACATTCCATTCCATTCAATTCCAGTCCATATTCCATTTCATTCCATTCCATTCCACATTCCATTCCATTCCACTTTGCATTCCATTCCATTCCACATTCCAATCCATTATACATTCCATTCCATTCCGTTCCACTCCATTCCATTCCATTCCAATTTCCACATTCCATCCCGCTTTCCATTTCGTGATCCATTCCAAGTTCCATTCCAATCCATTCCACCTTCCATTCCAAGTTCCATTCCATTCCATTCCATGTTCTGTACCACATTCGATTACATTGTATTTCTCGTTCCGTTTCCCTTACCATTGCATTCCGATCCCATCCACATTCCATTCAAATCCATTCCACATTCCATTCCAGTCGACATTCCATTTCATTCCACATTTTATTCCATTCCACATTCCATTTCAATCCGTTCGATTCCACATTCCATTCCATTAGATTCCTCATGACATACCATTCCATTCCACGTTCCTATCCATTGCATTCCACCTTCCATTCCATTCTGTTCCAAGTTCCATTCCATTCCATTTCACCTTCCATTCCATTCCATTCTACTTTCCATTCAATTCCATTCCACGCTCCATTCCACATTCCATTCCATTTAATTCCAAGATGCATTCCATTCCATTCCTCATTCCAATCCATTCCATTCCACATTCCATTCCACTGCACATTCCATTCCATTCCATTACACTCCATATTTTATTCTGTTCCACGTTCCATTCCATTCAATTCCATTCCAAATTGCATTCCATTCCATTCCACATTCCATTCCATTCCATTCCACTTTCCATTCCCCGTTCCATTCCACGTTCCATTCCATGATCCATTCCATTCCATTCCACGTTCCATTCCACGTTCCATTCCACGTTCCATTTCACTTTCCATTCCATTAAATTCCACGTTACATTCCACTTTCTGTTCCATGTTCCATTCCATTGCATTCCACGTTCCATTGTACTTTCCATTCTACGTTCCATTCCATTCTATTCCACCTTCCTTTCCACGTTACATTCCACATTCCATTCCATTCCACTCCACATTCCATTGCACATTCCATTCCATTCCATTCCACATTCCATTGCACATTCCAATCCATTATATTCAACATTCCACTCCATTCCATTCCACATTCTGTTACATTCCATTCCACATTCAATTGCTCGTTCCATTACATTCCATTCCACATTCCCTTCTACATTGCATTCCATTCCATTCCACCATCGATTCCAAATTCCTTTGCATTCCGTTCCACATTCCATTCCCTTCCATTCCACATTCCATTCCCTTCCATTCCACATTACAATCCACATTCCATTGCATTCCATTACATAATCCATTTCACATTCTATTCCATTCCATTCCACATTGTATTCCACAATCCTTTCCTTTCCATTCCACATTCCATCCCTTTCCACATTCCATTCCACATTCCACTGCATTCCTTTCCACATTCCATTCCACATTCCATTCCATTCAAATCCACATTCCATTCCTTTCCACTCCACTCCACATTCCATTCCATTTCATTCTGCATTCAATTCCACTCCTTTCCAAATTAAGTTCCACTTTCCATTCCATTCCATTCCATTCCACGTTCCATTACATTGCATTCCATTTCCATTCGATTCCACATTCCATTCCATATTGCATTCCATTCCATTCCTCATTCCATTCTACATTCCATTCCATTCCATTACACATTCCATTCCATTTCATTACACATTGCATTCCATTCCTTTCCACATTCCATTCTACATTCCATTCCATTCCATTCCGCATTCCATTCCATTCCATTCTACATTCCATTCCATTCCATTCCTTTGCACATCCCATTCCATTTCATACAGCATTACATTCCCTTCCAGCATTCCATTTCGCATTCCATTCCATTCCATTCATCATTCCATTCCATTCCATTCCACATTCCATTGAATTTCATTCCACAGTCCATTCCATTCCAATCCATTCCATTCCATTCCATTCGGCATTTCGTCCCATTCCATTCCAAATTCCATTCCATTCCACTGCACGTTCTATTCCAATTCATTCCACAATCAATTCCACATTCCATTCCATTCAACATTCCTTTCTACATTCCATTCCATTCCATTCCACATTCCATTCCACCTTGCATTCAATTCCACTCCAAATTCCATTCTACATTCCATTCCATTCCATTCCGGAATCCATTCCTTTCCATTACAACTTCCATTCCACTTCGCTCGGTATTCGATTCCATTCTAGCATTCCATTCAAAGTTCCATTTCACATTCCGCTGCAGGTTCCATTCCACATTCCATTCCATTCCATTCCACGTTCCATTCCACATTCCATTCCATTCCATTCCACATTCCATTCCATTCCATTCCATTCCACGTTCCATTCATCATTCCATTCCATTCCATTCCACATTCCATTCCAGATTACATTCCACTGTCCATTCCACATTGCAATCCATTCCACCTTCCATTCCACATTCCATTCCACATTCCATTCCATTCCACGTTCTATTCCACATTCCATTCAACATTCCATTCAACATTCCATTCCACGTTCCATTCCAATTTCCATTCCACATTCAATTTCATTCCATTCCACATTCCATTGTATTCCATTCCAATCGTTTTCAGGTTCCATTCCTCATTGCATTCCATTCAATTCCACTTTGAATTCCACATTCCATTCCATTGCATTCCACTTTCCATTCCACATTCCATTCCATTCCATTCCATTCCACATTCGATACGACATTCCATTCCATTCTATTTCACATTCCACTCCACTGCATTCCATTCCGTTCCATTCCACATTCCAATCCATTCCATTCCACATTCCATTCCATTCCACATTCCATTCCATTCCATCCATTCCACCTTCCATTCCACATTCCTCTCTACATTCTCTTCCGTTCCATTCCACATTGCATTCCACATTCCATTCCATTCAATTCCAGTCCATATTCCATTTCTTTCAATTCCTTTCCACATTTCATTCCATTCCACTTTGCATTCCATTCCATTCCACATTCCATTCCATTATTCTTTCCATTTCATTCCATTCCACCCCATTCCACAATCCATTCCAATCCACATTCCACTACTTTCAACTCCAAATTCCATTCCACATTGCATTCCATTCCTTTCCATTCCACATTCCATTCCATTCCATTCCACATTCCATTCAACTCCTGTCCACATTCCATTCCACATTCCATTCCATTCAATTCCACGTTGCCTTCAAAATTCCATTCCATTCCACTCCACTTTCTACTCCATTACACATTCCATTCCATTCAATTCCACATTCCATTGCATTCCATTCCACGTTCCATTCCACTTTCCATTCCATTCCATTTCACATTCCATTCCATTCTGCGTTCCATTCCACATTCCATTGCACTCCATTCCACGTACCATTCCATTCCATTCCACGTTCCATTCCAGATTCCATTCCATTCAATTCCACATTCCTTTTCATTCCATTCCATGTTCTATTCCATTCCATTCCACATTCCATTACATTCCATTGCACATAACATTCCATTCCATTCAAAATTAATTCGATTCCATTCCATTCCACGTTCCATTCCATTCCAATCCAGATTGCATTCCATTCCTTGCCACATTCAACTCCATTCCATTCCACATTCCATTCCATTCCATTCCAATTTCCACATTCCATCCCACTTTCCATTTGGCTTTCCATTCCACGTTCTATTCCAATCCATTCCACGTTCCATTCCAAATTCCATTCCATTCCATTCCATGTTCCATACAACATTCCATTCCATTCGATTTCACGTTCCGTTTCACTTACCATTCCAATCCGATCCAATCCACATTCCACTCAAATCCATTCCACATTCCATTCCAGTCGAGATTCCATTCCATTCCCCATTTTATTCCATTGCACATTCCATTCCAATCCGTTCCATTCCACATTCCATTCCATTCCATTCCCCACGACCTACCTTTCCATTCCACGTTCTTATCCATTCCATTCCACCTTCCATTCCATTCCATTCCACGTTCCATTCCATTCCATTTCACCTTCCATTCCATTCCATTCTACTTTCCATTCAATTCAATTCCACGTTCCATTTCACATTCCATCCCATTTAATTCCAAGCTGCATTCCATTCCATTCCATTCCACATTCCAATCCAGTCCATTCCATATTCCATTCCACTGCACATTCCATTCCATTCCATTCCCCTCCATATTCTATTCCATTCCACGTTCCATTCCATTCCATTCCATTCCACATTCCATTCCTTTCCATTCCACTTTCCATTCCACTTTCCATTCCATGTTCCATTCCACGATCCATTCCATTCCATCCCAGGTTCCATTCCACGTTTCATTACACGTTCCATTTCAGGTTCCATTCCTTTAAATTCCACGTTACATTCCACTTTCTGTACCATGTTACATTCCATTACATTCCACGTTCCATTGTAGTTTCCATTCTACGTTCCATTCCATTCTATTCCACCTTCCTTTCTACGTTCCATTCCACATTCCATTCCATTCCACTCCACATGGCATTGCACATTCCATTCCACATTCCATTTCACATTACAATCCGTTCCATTCCACATTCCACTCCATTCCATTCCACATTCCGTTCCATTCCATTCCACATGCCATTGCTCTTTCCATTACGTTCCATTCCACATTTCATTTCACATTCCATTACACATTCCATTTCATTCCATTCCACATTCAATCCCATTCCATTCCGTTCCACGTTACTTTCCAGTTTCCATTCCGGATTGCATTAAACTTTCCATTCCACGTTCCATTCCATTCCATTCCGCATTCCGTTCCACATTCCACTCCAATGCATTAAACTTTCCTTGCCACATTCCATTCCACATTCCATTCCATCCCTTTCCTCATTCCATTCCCCATTCCACTGCATTTCATACCTCTTTCCATTCCACTTTCCATTCCACTCCATTTCACAATACTTTTCTCATTCCATTCCACCATCCATTCCACATTCCATTCCACATTCCATTCTATTGCATTCGAACTTCCATTCCACTTTCCATTCCACGATCTATTCCATGTTCCATTCCATTCCATTCCATATTCCATTCATTCTGTTCCATTCCACATTTCTTTCCTCCTTTCATTTCACATTCCTTTCGACATTGCATTACACATTCATTTCCATTCTATTCCATGTTCAATTCCATTCCATTCCACATTCCATTGCATTCCATTCCACATTCCATTCCATTCCATTCCACATTACAATCCTTTCCAAATTCCATTCCACATTCCATTCCACATTCCATTCCTTTCCATTGCACCTTCCATTCCACTTTCCATTTCATGTTCCATTCCATTCCATTCCACGTTCTGCTCCAAATTCCATTCCATTCCATTTCACGTTCCATTCCACAATTCCATTACAAATTCCTTTCCACTGTGCATTCCGTTCCATTCCACATTCAATTCCACTCTCCACTCCACATTCCATTCCAAATTCCATTCCTTTCCATTCTACATTCCATTCCACATTTCATTCCACATTCCGTTCCATTCCATTCAACATTCCATTGCATTCCATGCCACATTCCCTTAAAAATTCCAATCCATTCCGTTCTACATTCCATTCCTTTCCATTCCACATTCCATTCCACATTCCATTCCATTCCACATTACATTACACATTCTATTCCACATCCCATTCCACATTCCATTCCATTCTATTCCATGTTCCCTTCGACATTCCATTCCACATTGCATTCCACATTCCATTCCACATTCCTTTCCATTGCATTCAACATTCCATTCCACCCTACATTTCACATAACATTCCACATTCCAATCCATTCCATTCCACGTTTCATTCCAAGTTCTGCTCCAGTTTCCATTCCCTTCCCTTCCACTATCCATTCCACATTCCATTCCATCTTCCATTCCAAATTACTTTATTTTCCATTCCACATTCCATTCCACATTCCATTCCATTCCACATACCATTCCACATTCCATTCCTCATTGCATTCCACATTCCTTTCCATTCCACTCCACATTGCATTCCACATTAAATTCCATTCCATTCCACATTCCATTCCACATTCCATTTCATCTTCCCTTCCACATTCCATTTCACCTTCCATTCCACATTCCATTTCACATTGCACTCCAATCCATTCCCCATACCATTCCATTCCATTTCACATTCCATTCCACATTCCATTCCCTTCCATTCCACATTCCATTCTATTCCTTTCCACTTTCCAATCCTTTCAACATTCCATTCCACATTCCATTCCACGTTCCATTCCATTCCATTCCACGTTCCATTCCACGTTCCATTCCATGTTCCAATCCATTCCATTCCACATTCCATCGGACATTCCATTCCTTTCAATTTAACCTTCCATTCCAATCCATTCCACTTTCCATTCCACATTCGTCTCCACATTCCATTCCATGTTCCATTCCACATTCCATTCCGTTCTATTCCACATTCAATTCCACATTGCTTTCCACATTCCATTCCGTTCTATTCCAGATTCAATTCCACACTGCTTTCCACATTCCATTCCACATTCTGTTCCATTACTTTCCACAATCCATTCCACAGTCTATTCCACATTTCATTCCGTTTCATTCCACATTGCATTGTATTCCCTTCCACATTCCTTTCCACATTCAAATCCATTCTATTCCACAATCAATTACATTCGATTCCACATTCCATTCCACATTCTCTTCCACATTCCATGACACATTACTTTCCCTTCCATATTCCATTCTACATTCTATTCCGCATTCTATTCCACATTCCATTCCATTCCCTTCCTTGTTCCCTTCCACATTCCATTCCGCATTCCATTGCACATTCCATTCCATTCCATTGAACATTACATTACACATTCCATTTCGCAGTCCATTACACATTCCATTCCACTTCATTCCACAATCAATTCCATTACATTCCATTCCACGTTCCATTCCACGTTGCCTGAAGGATTCCATTCCACATCCCATTCCATTCCATTCACATTCCGTTCCACATTCTAATATATTGCATTGCACTTTCCATGCCACATTCCATTCCACATTCCATTCCATTCCATTCCACATTCCATTCCGCATTCCATTCCCCATTTCACTGCATTCCATTCCACTTTCCATTCCACATTCCATTCCACTCCATTGTGCAATCCATTTCCAATTCCATTCCACCTTCTATTCCACGTTTCGTTCCACATTCCATTCCATTCCATTCCAGATTCCATTCCATTTCATACGACATTCCATTCCACGTTGTATTCCACGTTCCATTCCATTCCATTCCATGTTCCATTCATTCTGTTCCATTCCACATTTCATTCCACCTTCCATTTCACATTTCATTAGACATTTCATTACACATTCTTTCCATCCCATTCCACGTTCAATTCCATTCCATTACACATTTCATTCCATTCCATTCCACATTCTGTTCCATTCCATTCCACATTTCAATCGTTTCCACATTCCATTCTACATTCCATTCTACGTTCCATTCGATTCCATTCCACGTTCCATTCCAGTTTCCGTTCCATGTTCCATTCCATTCCAATCCACGTTCTGCTCCTAATTACATTCCATTCCATTTTACCTTCCATTCCACTATTCCATTACAAATTACATTCCACTTTCCATTCCGTTCCATTCCACATTCGAGTCCATTCTCCACTTCACATTCCATTCCAAATTGCATTCTGTTCCATTCCATATTCCATTACACATTCCATTCTGTTCCTTTCCACTTTCCATTGCATTCCATTCCACATTCCTTTGCACATTCCAATCCATTCCATTCCACATTCCATTCCACATTCCATTCCAAATTCCAATCCATTCTGTTCAACATTCCTTTCCCTTCCATTCCACATTCCATTCCACATTCCATTTCATTCCATTCCACACTACATTCCACATTCTATTCCACATCCCATTCCACATTCCACTCCATTCTATTCCATGTTCCCTTCCACATTCCATTCCACATTCCATTCCACATTCCATTCAAGATTCCTTTCCATTCCGTTCATCATTCCATTCCACATTACATTTCACTTTCCCTTCCACATTCCATTCCATTCAATTTAACGTTCCATTCCACGTTCAATTCCACGTTCCATTTCATTCCATTAAACTTTCCATTCCACATTCCATTCCATCTTCCATTCCACATTTCTTTATATTCCATTCCACATTCCATTCCACATTCCATTCAACATTCCATTCCATTCCACGTACCATTCCACCTTCCATTCCACATTCCATTCCACATTCCTTTCCATTCCATTCCACATTCCATTCCACATTATATTCCATTCCATTCCACATTCCATTCCACATTCCATCCCATTCCTTTCCACATTCTTTTCCATTCCAATCCACTTTCCATTCCACATTCCTATCCATTGTATTCTTCATTCTATTCCACATTCCATTCCACAATACATACCACTCCATTGCACATTCTATTCTACGTTCCATTCCATTCCATTCCATGTTGCATTCCACATTCCATTCCACTTTCCATTCCATTCTATTCAAGGATCCATTCCACTTTCCATTCCACATTCCATTCCAGATTCCATTCCACGTTTAATTGCACGTTCCATTCCTACAATTCCACTTTCCATTCCACCTTCCATTCCATTACAATCCACGTCCCATTCCACAATCCTTTGCACCTTCCCTTCCACGTTCCATTTCACATTCCATTGCACGTTCCTTTCCCCTTTCCATTCCATACCAATCCATATTCCACTCCAAATTCCACTCCATTCCAGTCCACGTTGCATTCCCAATTCCATTCCACATTCCATTCCATTCCATTCCATTGCACATTCCTTTCCACATTCCATTCCATTCCATTCCACATTCAATTCCACATTCCATTTCATTCTATTCCACTTTCCATTCCACATTCCATTCCACGTTCCATTCCATTCCATTCCACGTTCCATTCCGCTTTCCATTGCACATTCCATTCCACTTTCCATTCCACATACCATTCCATCTTCCATTCCACATTTCTTTATATTCCATTCCAGTTTCCATTCCACATTCCATTCCACATTCCATTCCATTCCACATACCATTCCACCTTCCTTTCCACATTCCATTCCACATTCCCTTCCTTTCCATTCCACATTCCATTCCTCATTCCATCCCATTCCATTCCACATTCTTTTCCATTCCAATCCACTTTCCATTCCACATTCCTATCCATTGTATTGTTCATTCTATTCCACATTCCATTCCACAATACATTCCATTCCATTGCACATTCCATTCCACCTTCCATTCCATTCCATTCCACGTTCCATTCCATGTTCCATTCCACATTCCATTTCACTTTCCATTCCATTCCATTCAAGGATCCATTCCACGTTCCATTCCACATTCCATTCCAGATTTCATTCCACGTTCCATTGCACGATCCATTCCTACCATTCCACTTTCCATTCCACCTTCCATTCCATTCCAATCCACTTCCCATTCCACAATCCATTGCACTTTCCCTTCCCCGTTCCATTCCACATTCCATTCCACGTTCCATTCCACTTTCCATTCTATACCAATCCATATTTCATTCCAAATTCCGCTCCATTCCTGTGCACGTTGCATTTCAAATTCCTTTCCACATTCCATTTCATTCTATTGCACATTCCTTTCCACATTCCATTCCATTCCATTCCACATTCAATTCCACATTGCATTCCATACTATTCCACTTCCCATTCCGCAATCCATTCCACATTCCATTACACATTCCATTCCATTCCATTCCACGTTCCATTCCGCATTCCATTGCACATTCCATTCCACGTTCCATTCCTCCTTCCATTCCACGTCCCATTGCATTCCATTCCATGTTCCATTCTGTTCCATCCCATGTTCCATTTCATTCAGTTCCACATTCATTTCTACATTTCATTTCACATTCCATTCCGCTTTCCATTTCACATTCCATTCCATTCCATTCCACATTCCATTCCATTCCAATCCACTATCCATTCCTTTGCATTTTCCGTTCCATTCCTATCCACATTCCATTCCATTGCATTTCACATTCCATTCCATTCCACATTTCATTCAACATTCCATTCCACGTTTCATTCCATTCCATTCCACATTCCTTTCTATTGCATTCAATTCCTCATTCCATTCCATTCCATCCAATTCCATTCCACGTTCCACTACTTTCAATTCCATTCCGCATTCCCTTCCATTCCATTCCACATGCCACTCCATTCCACTCAAAATTCCCTTCAATTCCATTCCATTCCACATTCCATAGTATTCCATTCCATATTCTATTCCTTTCCATTCCACATTCCATTCCATTCCATTCCACATTCCATTCCATTCCATTCCACTCCATTACAAATTCCATTCCTCGTTTAATTCCCTTCCAATCCACATTCCCTTCCATTCCATTCTGCGTTCCATTCCACGTTCCATTCCACGTACCATTTCACGTTCCATTCCATTCCATTCAACATTCCATTCCACATTCAATTCCATTCCATTCCACATTTCATACAGTTCAATTCCATTGCATTCCTGATTTCATTACATTCCATTCCACATTCCATTCCATTCTGTTGGAATTTCCATTCCATTCCGTCCCACATTCCATTCCATTACATTGCACATTCAATCACCACGTTCCATTCCATTGCATTCCACATTCCACTCCATGTTCCATTCCATTCCATTCGACATTTCATTCCACTTTCCATTCCATTCCACTTTCCATTCCATTCCATTTCACATTCCTTTCCACATTCCATTCCATTCCATTCCACTTTCCTTTCCATTCCATTCCACATCCCATTCCATTCCATGCCTTTCCACAATGCATTGCACTCTATTCAGCATTCCATTCCATTGCATTCTGCATTCCGGGCCATTGCACTCCAAATTGCATTCCATTCGATTCCATTCCATATTCCATTCCATTCCATTCCACATTCCATTCCATTCCATTCCACACTGCATTCCACATTCCATTCCATTCCTTTCTCCATTCCACTCAATTCCACATTTCATTGCATTCAATTCCAATCCACATTCCATTGGTTTCAATTCCATTGCAAGTTCCATTACACATTCCATTCCGTGCCATTCCACATTCCATTCCATTTCCTTCCACATTACTTTCCATTCCGTTCCAGCCCACATTCCATTCTATTCCATTCAACATTCCATTCCATTCCACATTGCATTCCATTCCCTTCCAATCCACATTCGATTGATTTCAATCCCAATGCAACTTCCATTCCACATTCCATTCCTTGCCATTCCACATTCCCTTCCATTTCATTCCGCAATACATTCCAATCTATTCCCGTCCACATTCCATTCTATTCCATTCCACATTCTGTTGCATTTCATTCGACATTCAATTCCATACCATTCCATTCCACATTCCATTCCACATTCCATTCCACATTGCATTCCATTGCATTCCACATTCTCTTCCACATTCCATTCCATTTCACGTTACTTTCCATTCCTTTCCATATTAAATTCCATTCCATTCGGCATTCCATTCCAATCCAGTCCACATTCCACATTCCATTCCACTTTCCATTCCACTTTGCATTCCACTTTCCATTCTGCGTTCCATTCCAGTCCATTCCACTTTCCATTCCTCATTGCATTCCATTCCATTCCACTTTCCATTAAACGGTCTATTCCATTCCATTCCACATTCCATTCAACATTCCATTGCATTCGTTTCTACGTTCCATTCCATTCCATTCCACATTCCATTCAACATTTCATTGCATTCGTTTCTACGTTCCATTCCATTCCATTCCGCATTGCATTCCAAATTCCATTTCATTCCATTCCATGCCATTCCACAGTCCATACCATTCACATTGCATTCAACATTCGATTCCATTCCATTCCCCATTGCATTCCACATTCCATTCCACATTCCATTCCATTCCTATACACATTCCATTCCTTTCCATTCCATTCCTGTCCACATTCCATTCAATTCCATACAATTCCACATTCCATTCCCTTCCATTCCACATTCCATTCCATATTCAATTCCATTCAATCCACATTCCATTACATTCCATTAAATTCCTATCCACATTCCATTCAATTCTATACCATTCCACAAAGCATTCCATTCCATTCAACATTCCATTCCGTTCAATTCCACATTCCTTTCCATGCCATTCAAAGTTCCATTCATTTCCATTCCAGGTTCCATTCCATTCCATTCCACGTTCCATTCGATGTTGTATGCCACGTTCCATTCCACTTTCCCTTCCACGTTCCATGTCATTCCTTTCCACGTTCCATTCCATGTTCCATTCCACGTTCAATTCGAAATTCTATTCCACATTCCATTACACATTCCATTCCATTAAATTACAGATTCCAGTCCATTACATTCCACATTCCATTCCACATTGCATTCCACATGCCATTCCACATTGCATTCCACATTCCATTCCATTCGATTTCACATTCCATTCCATATTCCATTCCATTCCACTTTCCATTCCACATTCCATTCCACAAACCACTCCACATTTCATTCCAAATCTATTCCACAATCCATTGCACATTCCATTCCATTCCACGTTACCTTCCACGCTCCATTCCACATTCCATTCCTTTCCACGTTCCAGTGCATATTCCTTTCCTAGTTCCATTCCACATTGTATTCCAATGCATTCCACATTCCATTCCACATTCCATTCCATTCCATTCCACATTGATTTCCACATTCCAATCCATTCCACGTCCCATTCCAGATTCCATTCCATTCCATTGCCTTCCATTCCATATTCCATTACACATTCCATTCCACATTCCATTGCACATTCCATTCTACATTCCATTCCATTCAATTCCACATTCCATTTCACATTCCATTCCATTCCATTTCACATTCCATTCCATATTCCATTCTATTCAATTCCACTTTCCATTCCACATTCCATTCCACAATCCATTCCACATTCCATTCCACCTTCCATTCCACAATCCATTGCACATTCCATTCCATTCCACGTTCCCTTCCACATTCCATTGCACATTCCGTTCCGTTCTATGTTCCAATGCACATTCCATTCCAAGTTCCATTCCACTTTGCATTCCATTCCATTCCACATTCCATTCCACATTCCATACCATTCCATTCCACTTTCCATTCCATTCCATTCCACATTGCATTGCATTCCATTCAATTCTATGTTCCACTATATTACAATCAATATTCCATTTCCACATTCCATTCCATTCCCTTCCACATTCCATTCCACATTCCATTGCATACCATTCCATTCTACATTCCATTCCATTACAATCAACATTCCATTTCCCCATTCCATTCCATTTCATTCCACATTCCATTCCACATTCTGTTCCATTCCATTCCAGTCCACATACTATTCCATTCCACATTCCATACCACATTGCTTTCCATTGCATTCCACGTTCCATTCCAAGTTCCTTTCCATTGCATTCCATTCCTTCTCTTTCTATTCCATTCCATTCCAAATTCCATCCCATGTTCCATTCCATTTGATTCCACATTCCATTCCATTCCCCTCCACATTCCATTCCATTCCATTACCCATTCCATTCCATCCCACATTCCATTCCATTCCTTTCCACATTCTATTATATTCCACTCCACATTCCATTCCGTTCCATTTCACATTCAATTAAATTCACTTCCACTGCATTCCACATTCTATTCCAATCCATTCCATTCCACTTTCCATTCCATTCCATTCTTTTCCCCATTCCATTCCATTCCATTCCACATTCCATTCCACATTCCCTTCCACATTGCATTCCATTGCATTCCACATTCTATTCCACATTCCATTCCATTTCACGTTACTTTCCATTCCTTTCCATATTAAATTCCATTCCATTCCGCATTCCATTCCAATCCAGTCCACATTCCACATTCCATTCCACATTCCATTCCACTTTGCATTCCACTTTCCATTCTGCGTTCCATTCCAGTCCATTCCACTTTCCATTCCTCATTGCATTCCATTCCATTCCACTTTCCATTAAACAGTCCATTCCATTCCATTCCACATTCCATTCAACATTCCATTGCTTTCGTTTCTACGTTCCATTCCATTCCATTCCACATTGCATTCCAAATTCCATTTCATTCCATTCCATGCCATTCCACAGTCCATACCATTCACATTGCATTCAACATTCGATTCCATTCCATTCCCCATTGCATTCCACATTCCATTCCACATTCCATTCCATTCCTATACACATTCCATTCATTTCCATTCCATTCCTGTCCAGATTCCATTCAATTCCATACAATTCCACATTCCATTCCCTTCCATTCCAAATTCCATTCCATATTCCATTCCATTCAATCCACATTCCGTTACATTCCATTAAATTCCTATCCACATTCCATTCAATTCTATACCATTCCACAAAGCATTCCATTCCATTCAACATTCCATTCTGCTCAATTCCACATTCCTTTCCATGCCATTCCAAGTTCCATTCATTTCCATTCCATGTTCCATTCCATTCCATTCCATGTTCCATTCGATGTTCTATGCCACGTTCCATTCCACTTTCCCTTCCACGTTCCATGCCTTTCCTTTCCACGTTCCATTCCATGTTCCATTCCACGTTCAATTCCAAATTCTATTCCACATTCCATTACACATTCCATTCCATTAAATTACAGATTCCAGTCCATTACATTCCACATTCCATTGCACATTCCATTTCACATTCCAGTCAACATTCCATTCTACATTCCATTCCATTCAATTCCACATTGCATCCCACATTCCATTCCATTCGATTTCACATTCCATTCCATATTCCATTCCATTCCATTCCACTTTCCATTCCACATTCCATTCCACAATCCACTCCACATTCCATTCCAAATTCTATTCCACAATCCATTGCACATTCCATTCCATTCCACGTTACCTTCCACGTTCCATTCCACATTCCATTCCTTTCCACGTTCCAGTGCATACTCCTTTCCAAGTTCCATTCCACATTGTATTCCAATGCATTCCACATTCCATTCCACATTCCATTCCATTCCATTCCATTGCATTCCACATTGATTTCCACATTCCAGTCCATTCCACGTCCCATTCCAGATTCCATTCCATTCCATTGCATTGCATTCCATATTCCATTACACATTCCATTCCATTCCATTCCACATTCCATTGCACATTCCATTCTACATTCCATTCCATTCAATTCCACATTCCATTTCACATTCCATTCCATTCCACTTCACATTCCATTCCATATTCCATTCTATTCCATTCCTCTTTCCATTCCACATTCCATTCCACAATCCATTCCACATTCCATTCCACCTTCCATTCCGCAATCCATTGCACATTCCATTCCATTCCACGTTCCCTTCCACATTCCATTGCACATTCCGTTCCGTTCCACGTTCCAATGCACATTCCATTCCAAGTTCCATTCCACTTTGGATTCCATTCCATTCCACGTTGCATTCCACATTCCATTCCATTCCATTCCACATTCAAATACATTCCATTCCACATTCATTTCCATTCTATTCCACATTCTATTGCACATTCCGTTCCATTCCATTCAACATTCCTTTCCATTCAATTCCACATTCCGTTCCATTCCATTCCACTCCATTTAAGTCCATGTTCGATTCCATTCCATTCCTTTCCACATTCCATTCCATACCATTATAGTACACATTACATTCCATTCCACATTCCATTTCATACCATTCCACATTTCTTTCCATTCCATTCCACATTCCATTTCAAGTTCAATTCCACGTTTCTTTCCATTCCAATCCAATTTCCATTTCTCGTTCCACTCCACGTTGAATTCCACGTTCCATTCCAGATTCCATTCCACTTTCCTTTCCATTCTATTCCGCATTCTATTCCATGTTGTATTCCACCTTCCATTACACATTCCATTACACATTTCATTCCATTCCATTTCACATTCCATTGCACATTCCAGTCCACATTCCATTCCAAATTCTATTCCATTCAATTCCAAATTTCATTCCACGTTCCATTGCATTCCATTCCACATTCCATTCTACATTGCATTCGTGATTACATTCCACATTCCATTGCATTCCATTCCACATTCCATTCTACATTGCATTCGTGATTACATTCCACATTCCCTTCAACAATCCATTCCAATTTCCATTCCAGATTCCATTCTGCAATCCAGTCCACTTTCAATTCCATTCCACTTTCCATTCCACATTCCATTTCACATTCCATTCCATTCCACGTTCCATTCCACATTCCATTCCACATTCAAATCGACATTGCATTCCAGGTCATTCCACATTCCATTCCATTACATTCCATATTGCATTTCATTCCATTCCACATTTCATTCCACATTCCATTCCACTCCATTCCAGATTTCATTCCATTGGATTCAATTCCAGTCCATTCCACTCCACTTTCCATTCCTTTCTATTCCATTCAGCAATCCATTCCATTCCATTCCACATCCCATTCCACATTCCATTCCACTCCATTCCACATTCCATTCCATTCCCTACCACTTTGCATTCCACATTCCAAATAAAAATTCATTTCAGCTTCCATTCCATTCTGCATTCCATTCCATTCCATTCCCCATTCTTTTACCTTCCATTCCATGTTCGATTCCACATTCCTTTCCATTCCATTACACGTTCCATTCCATTGCATTCCCTTCCATTCCACATTCCATTCCATTCCATTCCACATTCCATTCCATGCCATTGCACATTCCATTCCATTCCATGCCACATTGCATTTCACATTCCATTGCATTCCATTCCAAATTCCAATCCACATTCCATTACCTTCCTTTGCACATTCCATTCCATTCCATGCCACACGCCATTCCATTCCATGCCACATTCCATTCCACATTCCATTGCCTTCCATTCCACATTCCATTCCATTACATTCTACATTCCATTCCACATTCCATTCCATTCCTCTCCACATTCTTTTCCACATTCCATTCGATTCCATTTCACGTTCCATTCCATTCAATTCCACATTCCATTCCACATTCTATTCAATTCCATTTCACATTCTGTTCCATTCCATTCCACATTCCATTCCATTCCATTCCGTGTTCAATTCCATTCCATTTCATGTTCCATTTCATGTTCCATTCCACATTCCATTCCATTCCATTCCACATTCCATTGCACGTTCCATTCCACATTCCATTCCATTCCATTCCACATTCCATTGCACGTTCCATTCCACGTTCCATTCCATTCTATTCCACTTTCCATTCCATTAATTTCCACATTCTTTTCGACTTTCCATTCAATTCCATTCCACATTCCCTTCTACTTTTCACTCCATTCCAATCCACATTCCATTCCATATTCCATTCCATTCCATTCCATTCCAAATTCCATTCCATTCCACATTCCTTTCCACATTCCATTCCATTCCATTCCACATTCCATTCCGCATTCCATTCCACATTCCATTCCACATTTTATTCCATTAGATTCCATTCCATTCCATTCCATTCCATATTCCATTTCATTCCATTCCATTTCACATTCCACTACATTCCATTCCACATTCCACTGCATTCCATTCCACATTCCATTCCACATTCCATTCCACTCCATTCCAGATTCCATTCCAGATTCCATTCCATTCCATTCCACATTGCATTCCATATTCCAACCCACAATCCATTTCACTTTCCATTCCATTCTACATTCCATTTCATTCCGCATTCCATTCCATTCCGTTCCACGTTCCATTCCATTCCATTCCACCTTCCGTTCCACATTCCATTCCATTAAATTACACGTTCCATTCCATTCCATTCCCTTCCATTCCACTTTCCATTCCATTCCATTCCCTTCCATTCCACATTCCATTGCATCCCACTCCACATTCCATTCCATTCCATAACCCTCCATTCCTCTTTCCCTTCCATTCAATTCCACATTGCATTCCATTCCATGCCATATTCCATTCCTTATTACGTTGCATTCCATTCCACATTCCATTCCACATTCCATTCCCTTCCATTCCAAATTCCATTCCGTTGCATTTCACATTCCATTCCCTTCCATGCCACCTTCCATTCCACATTCCATTGCATTGCATGCCACATTCCATTCCACATTCCATTCCATTCCATTCAATGTTCCATTCCACATTCCATTCCATACCATTCCACATTCTATTCCACTTTCCATTCCATTCCATTGCACTTTGCATTCCATTTAATTCCACATTCCGTTACACAATCTCTTCCATTCCATTCCACATTCCATTCCATTCCATTCCACATTCCTTTCCATTCCATTCTGTGTTCCATTCCATTGCATTTCACGTTCCTTTCCGCATTCCATTCCATTCCACATTCCATTCCACATTCCATTACATAACATTTGACTTTCCATTCCATTCCATTCCATTCCATTCCATTCCACATTCCATTCCATTCGATTCCACTTTCCTTTCCATTGAATTCCATGTTCCATTCCACATTGCATTCTAGGTTACATTACACGTTACATTCCAACTTCCAAACCACGTTCCATTCCATTGCATTCAACGTTCCATTCCACGTACTGTTCCATTATTTCCTTGTTGCATTCCGAATTCTATTCCATTTGATTTCACGTTCCATTCCATATTCCATTCCATTTCATTCCACATTCCATTGAAAATTCCATTTCATTCCATTCCATGCCATTCCACACTCCATTCCATTCCACATTGCATTGCACATTCGATTCCATTCCATTCCACATTGCATTCCACATTCCATTCCACATTCCATTCCATTCCAATCCACATTCCATTCCATTCCATTCCATTCCTGTCCACATTCCATTTAGTTCAATTCAATTCTACATTCTATTCCCTTCCATTCCACATTCCATTCCACTTTCCATTCCATTCCAATCTACATTGCCTTCCATTCCATTCCATTCCTGTCCACATTCCATTCAATTCCATTCCATTCCTCTTTCCATTCCATTCCATTCCACATTCCATTCCAGATTCCATTCCATTCCTTTCCACATTCCATTTCACATTCCATTCCACATTCCATTCCATTCCATTCCACTTTCTATTCCATTCCATTTGACATTCCATTCCACATTCAATTCCATTCCATTCCACATTTTATCTGCACATTATTCACGTGTACCATAAACCTATAGTATAATAATGATAATAATAAAAGAAAAATCTTCTCATAAGAACTTGACAGAAGCATTCTGATAAACTTCTTTCTGTTATGTGCTCTTATCTCACAGATTTGAACATTTGTTTTGTATGAGCAGTTTGGAAACAGTCTTTTTTTTAAGAATATGCAAACGGATATTTGTGAGCTCTTACAGCCTATGAAGAAATAGGAAATATCTTCACATAAAACCTTATCAGCATCTTTCTGAGAAAATGCTTTGTGATGTATGTTTTCATCTCAAAGAGTTGAAATTTTCTTTTGATTGAACAGTTTGGAAACAGTATTTTTGTAGAATCCACTAATGAATATTTTCAGTGCTTTTAGTCCTATGGTAAAAAAGCAATTATCTTCACAAATACACTAAAAAGGAGCTTTCTGAGAACTTTCTTTGTGATGCGTGGATTCATATCACAGAGCTGAAGCTTTCTTTTGTTTCAACAGATTGGAAACTGTCTTTTTGTACAATCTGCAAATGGATATTTCTGAGCCATTTGATGCCTATGTTGAAAATGAATTTTCTTCACATAAAAACTAGACAGAATCATTCTAAGAAACTTCTTTGTGATGGGTGCATTCATCTCACAGAGTTGAACGTTTGTTTTCATTGAGCAGTTTGGAAACAGTCTTTTTGTAGTAACTGCAGAGAGAGATTTGTGAGCGGTTTAAGGACTATAGTGAAAAAGGGAATATCTTCACATAAAAACGAGACAGAAGCATTCTGAGAAACTCCTTTTTTATGTGTGCATTCATCTCACAGAGATAAATCTTTCTTTTCATTGAAGAGTTTTGAAACAGTCTTTCTGTACAATCTGCAAAGAGATATTTCTGAGCTGTTTGAGGCCTACAGTGAAAAAGTAATATCTTCACAAAAAAACCAGACAGAAGTATTATGAGAAACTTCTTTTTTATTTCTGCATTCATCTCACAGAGTTGAAACTTTCTTTTCATTGAGCAGTTCGGAAACACGCTTTTTGTAGAATCTGAAAGGGATATTTGTGAGTCTATTGAGGCCTGTGGTGAAATAGGAAATATCTTCACATAAAAACTAGACAGAAGCTTTCTGCGAAACTTCTTTGTGATGTGTGCTTTCATCTCACAGAGTTGAACCTTTCTTTTGATATAGCAGTTTGGAAGGAGTCTTTTTGTGGAATCTGCAAATGGATGTTTAGAATGCTTTGAGACCTATGGCGAAAAGTAAACATCTTCACATTAAAACTAGACAGAAACGTTCTGAGAATCTTCTTTGTGACGTGTGCATTCATTTCACGTTGCTGAGCTTATCTTTTGATTTAGCAGATTGGAAACAGTCCTTTTGTTGTATCTGCAGAGGGATATTTGTTAGCAGTTTTAGGCCTATGGTGAAAAAGGAAATACCTTCACATAACCTAGACAAAAGCATTCTGGGAAGCTTCTCTGTGATGTGTACATTCAACTTACAGAGGTGAAACTTTCATTAGATTGAGCAGTTTGGAAACAGTCCTTTTTTAGAATCTGCAAAGGGATATTTCTGAGCCTACTGAGGCGTAGGGTGAAAAAGAAATAACTTCACATAAAAACTGGACAGATGCTTTCTGAGAAACTTCTTTGTGACGTGTCCATCTCGCAGAGTTGAAACTTTCTTTGGATTGATCAGTTTGAAAACAATCTTTTTGAATAATCTGCAAAAAATATTTGTGAGCCCTTTATGGCCTACAGTGAAATAGGAGATATCTTTACATAAAAACTAGAGAGAAGCTTTCTGAGAAACTACTTTGCGATGTGTGCTTTCATCTCACTGAGTTGAACCTTTCTTTTGAATGAGCAGTTTGGAAACACTCTTTCTGTAGAGTCTGTAAATGGATATTTGGAGCACTCTGAGACCTATGGTGAAAAAGGAAATACCTTCACATAAAAACCAGATAGGAGCATTCTGCGAAACTTCTTTGTGATGGGTGTATTCATCTCACAGAGTTGAACATTTCTTTGGAGGCAGCAGTTTGTAAACAGTCTTTTTATAGTATCTGCAGAGGGATATTCATGAGCAGTTTACAGCCTATGGTTAAAAAGGATATATCTTCTCAAAAAAACTCGACAGATCCATTGTGAGAAACTTCTTTGAGACGTATGTGTTCATCTCACAGAGTTGAGCCTTTCTTTGCATTGAGCAGTTTTCTAAACAGTCCTTTTGTAGTATCTCCAAAGGGACATTTCTGAGCCCATTGAGGTCTATGGTGAAAAAGGAAAAATCTTCACATGAAAGCTAAACAGAAGCTTTCTGAGAAACTTTTTGTGATGTGTGCATTCATCTCACAGTGTTGAAACTTTCTTTTGGTTGAGCAGTTTGGAAACATACTTTTTGTACAATCTGCAAAGGGATATTTCTGAGCCATTTGAGGCCTATGGTGAAAGAGAAATATCTTCACATAAAAACTAGACAAAAGAATTCTGAGAAACTTCTTTGTGTTGCGTGCATCCATCACACATATTTGAATCTCTCTTTTGATTGAGCAGTTTGGAGATAGTCTTTTTGCAGAATATGTGAAAGGATATTTGTGAGCCCTTTCAGGCCTATGGTGAAATAGGGAATATCTTCACATAAAAACCAGACAGAAGCTTTCGGAAAAACTTCTTTGTGATATGTGCTTTCATCTCAAGTGTTGAGCTTTTCTTTTGAATGAGCAGGCTGGAAACAGTCTTTTTGTACAATCTGCAAATAGATATTTGCAGCATTTTAGGCCTATGGTGAACAGGAATTTTCTTCACATAAAAACAAGACAGAAGCATTCTAAGAAAACTCTTTGTGATGTGTGCATTCATGTCACAGGATTGAAACTTTCCTTGTATTGAGCAGTTTGGAAAGAGCCCTTTTGTAGAATCTGCAAAGGGATATTTTTGAGCCCATTGAGGTCTATGGTGAAATAGGAAATATCTTCACATAAAAACTAGACAGAAGCTTTCTGAAAATCTTCTTTGTGCTGTGTGCTTTCATCTCACAGAGATGAACCTCTCTTTTGATTGAGCAGTTTGGAAACACTCCTTTTGTGGAACCTGCAAACGGATCTGCAGATAAAAACTAGACAGAAACTTTCTGAGAAACTTCTTTTTGATGCTTGCTTTCTTCTCAAATTTGGACCTTCCTTTTCATTGAGCAGTTTGGCAACAAGTCATTTTGTAGAATCTGCAAAGGGACATATGTGAGCGGTTTGAGCCCTATGGTGACAAAGTAAATATCTTCAGATAAAACCTAGACAGAAGCATTTTGAGAAAACTGTGATGTTTGCGTTCATCTCACTGAGTTGAACCTTTCTGTTCATTGAGCAGTGTGGAAACATACTTTTTGTGCAATGTGCAAAGGAATATTTGTTTGCGGTTTGAGACCTATGTTGAAAAAGTAATATCTTCACATAAAAACAGGACAGAAGCATTCTGAGAAATTAATTTTGTATGTGTGCATTCATCTCACAGAGTTGAACCTTTCTTTTGATGAAGCAGTTCGGAAACTTTTTTTGTAGAATCTGAAAAGGGATATATTTGATCTCTTTGAGGCCTAAGGTGAAATAGGAATTATCTTCACATAAAAACTAGAGAGAAACTTTCTGAAAAACTTCTTTGTGACCTGGGCTTTCATCTCACAGATTTGAACCTTTATTTTGATTGAATAGTTTGGAAAGAGTCTTTTTGTAGTATCTACAGAGGGCTATTTGTGAGCAGACTGAGGCCTACAGTGAAAAGGAAATGGCTTCTCAGAAAAACTAGACAGAAGCATTCTGAGAAACTTCTTTGTAATGTGTGCATTCATCTCAGATAGTTAAACCTTTTTTTTGATTGAGCTGTTTGGAAACACTCTTTTTTGTACCATCTGCAAGGGTATACTTCTGAGCACTTTGAGACCTATTTTGAAATATGAAATATGTACACAAAAAACTAGATAGAAGGTTTCTAAGAAACTTCTTTGGGATGTGTGCTTTCATCTCACAGAGTTGAACCTTTGTTTTGATTGAGCAGATTGGAAACACTCTTTTTGTAGGATCTGCAAGTGGATATTTGGAGTGCTTTGAGACCCACGGTGAAAAAGGAAATATCTTCATATAAAAACTAAACAGAAGTTTTCTTAGAATTTTCTTTGGGGTGTGTACATTCATTTCACAGAGTTGAAACGCTCTTTTGATTGGGCAATTTGGAAACAGTCTTTTCGTAGGATCTGCAAATGGATATTTGGAGTGCTTTGAGGCCTGTGGTAAAAAAGGAAAATTCTTCACATAAAACTAGACAAAATCATTCTGAGAAACCTCTTTTTGATGTGTGCTTACATCTCACAGAGTTTAACCTTTCTTTTCATTGAGCAGTTTGGAAACTGTCTTTTTGTAGTATCTGCAAAGGGATATTTGTGAGCGGTTTGAGACCTTTGGTGAAAAAGGAAATACCTTCACATAAAAAAGAGACAGAAGTTTTTGAGAAACCTCTTTGTGATGTTTGCATTCATCTCCCAGAGTTGAATCTTCCTTTTCATTGAGCTGTTTAGAAACAGTCTTTTTGCACAATCTGTAAAGGGATATTTCTGAGTGATTTGAGGCCTGTGGTGAAAAAGAAATATCTTCACATAAAAATCAGACAGAAGCATTCCGGGAAACTTATTTGTTTTGTGTGCATTCATCCCACAGAGTTGAAACCTTCATTTCATTTAGTAGTTCGGAAACAGTCTTTTCATAGAACCTGCAAAGGGATATTTCTGAGCCCTTTGATGTGTATGGTGAAATAGGAGATATCTTCACATGAAAACTAGACAGTAGCTTTTTGAGAAACTACTTTATGATGTGTGCTTTCATCTCACAGAGTTGAAACTTTTTTTTAATTGAGCAGTTTGGATTCACAGAGTTGAACCTTTCTTTTGATTGAGCAGTTTGGAAACACTCTTTTTGTAGAATCTGTAAACGGATATTTGGAGCGCTTTGAGGCATAAGGTGAAAAAGGAAGTAACTGCACCTAAAAACTAGACAAACTTTCTGAGAAACTTCTTTGTGATGCATGCTTTCATCCCACATATTTGGACATTTCTTTTCATTGAGCAGTTTGAGATCAAGTCATTGTGTATAATCTGCAAAGATATATTTGTGAGCAGTTTGAGGCCTATGGTGAAAAACTAAATATCTTCAAATAAAAACCAGACAGAAGTTTTTCAGATAAGTCTTTGTGATGTTTGCATTCATCTCAAGGAGTTGAACCTTTCTGTTCATGGAGGAGCCCTGAAATATTCTTTTTATGCAATCTGCAAAGGAATATTTCTGAGTGTTTTCAGTCCTGTGGTGAAAAGAAATATCTTCACATAAAAACTAGACAGAAGCATTCTGAAAAACCTCTTTTTTATCTGTGCATTCACCTCACAGAGTTGAACCTTTATTTTCGTTGAGTAGTTTGGAAACTGTCTTTTTGTAGAATCTGCAAAGGGATACTTGTGATCCCTTTGAGGCGTATGTTGAAATAGGAAATATCTTCACATAAATACTAGACAGAAGCATTCTGGGAAACTTCTTAATGATGTGTGCTTTCATCCTACAGAGTTGAACCTTTCTTTTGATTGATCACTTTGGAAACAGTCTTTGTGAAGAATCTACAAATGGATATTTGGAGAGCTTTGAGGCCTATGGTCAAAAAGGAAATATATTCACATAAAAACTAGACAGAAGCATTTTGACAAACTTCTGTGTTATGTGCACTGTCATTTCACAGAGTTGAATCTTTCTTTTGATTGTGCAGTTTGGAAACAGTCTTTTTGTACAATCTGCAAAGGGATATTTCAGAGCCATTTGAGGCCTATGGTGGAAAAGAAATATCTGCACATAAAAACCAGACAGAAGCATTCTGAGAGACTTCTTTGTGATTTGTCCATTCATGTCACAGAGTTGAAACTTTCTTTTGATTGAGCAGTTTGGAAACAGTGTTTTTGTAGAATCTGCAAATGGATATTTGGAGCATTTTAAGGCCTATAGTGAAAAAGTACATATCTTCACATAAAAACTAGACAGTAGCTTTTTGAGAAAACTCTTTGTGACAGTTCCATGCACCTTTATGGGTTTACCATTTCTTTTCATTGAACAGTTTGGAAACAGTCTTTTTGTTCAAACTGAAAAGGGATAGATCTGAGCGGTTTGAGGCCAATGGAGAAAAATAAATGTCTTCACATGAAAACTAGACAGAAGCATTTTGAGAAACTTCTTTGTGATGTGTGCATTTATCTCACAGAGTTGAACCTTTCTTTTGATTTAGCAATTTGGAGAAACTCTCTTGGTAGTGTAAGCAGATTTATATTTATGTGCAGTTAAATGCCTGTGGTGCAAAAGGAATGACCTTCATATAAAAAGTAGACGGAAGCTTTCTGAGAAACTTCTTTGTGATGTGTGCTTTCATCTCACGGAGTTGAATCTTTATTTTGATTGAGCTGTTTGGAAACATTCTTTTTGTATAATCTGCAAATGGATATTTGAAGCAATTTGTGTTTTATGGTGAAAAAGGGAATATGTTCACATAAAAACTAGACAGAAGAATTCTGAGAAACTTCTTTGTGATGAGTCCATTCATCTCACAGAGTTGAAACTTTCTTTGATGGACCAGTTTGGAAACAGTCTTTTTGTAGTATCTGCAGAGGGATATTTTTGAGTGGTGTAAAGAGTATGGTGAAAAAGGAAATATTTTCACATAATAACTAGACAGAAGCATTCTGAGAGACTTCTTTGTGATGTGTGCATTCATCTCACAATGTTGAAAGTTTCTTTTGATTGAGCAGTTTGGAAACAGAACTTTTGTAAAATCTGCAAAGGGATATTTGTGAGCCCATTGAGGCCTGTGACAAAATAAGAATAATTTTGAGATAAAAATTAGACAGAAGATTTCTGAGAAACTTCTTTGTGATGTGTGCTTCCATTTCAAAAAGCTGAAAATTTCTTTTGATTGGGAAGTTTGGAAACAGTCCTTTTGTAGAACCTGCTAAAGGATATTTCTGAGCCCATCGATGCCTGTGTTGAAATAGGAAATATCCTCACCTAAAAACCAGACAGAGACCTAATGAGAAACTTCTTTGTAATGAGTGCATTCATCTCACAGAGTTGAACCTTTATTTTGATTGAGCAGTTTGGAAACAGTCTGTTTTTGGTATCTGCAGAGGGATATTTGTAAGTGATTTAAGGCTTATGTTGAAAAAGGAGATGTCTTCACATAAAAACTGGACAGAAGCATTCTGAGAAACTTCTTTGGATGTGTGCATTCATCTCACAGAGATTAACCTTTCTTTTCATTAAGCAGTTTGCAAACAGTCTTTTTGAAGAATCTGAAATGAGATATTTGTGAGCCATTTGAGGCCTATGGTGAAATAGGAAATATCTTCACCTAAAACTTGTCAGAAACTTTCTGAGTAACTTCCTTGTTATATGTGTGTTTATCTTACAGAGTTGAAATTTTCTTTTCATTGAGTAGTTTGGAAACGTCTTTTTGTAGAATCTGCAAATGGATATTGGGTGGGTTTTGAGGCCTATGGTGAAAAAGGAAATATCTTCACATAAAAACTAGGCAGAAACTTTCTGAGAAACTTCTTTGTGATTTGTGCATTCATCTCACAGAGTTGAAACTGTCTTTTGATTGAGCAGTTTGGAAACAGTCTTTTTGTAGAATATGCAGAGGGATATTTGTGAGCAGTTTGAGGACTAAAGTCAAAAAGGAAATATCTTCACATTAAAACTAGACAGAAACATTGTGAGAAACTTTTTTCTGATATGTGCATTCATTTCACAGAAGTCAATCTTTCTTTTGATTGAGCACTTTGGAAAAAATCTTTTTGAAATTCTGCAGAGGGATATTTGGGAGATGTTTGAGAACTATGGTGAAAAAGGAGATATCTTCACATAAAAACTAGACAGAAGAATTCTAAGTAACATCTTTGTGATGTGTTCATTAAATGCACAAAGTTGAACCTTTCTTTTGATTGAGCAGTTTGGAAGCAGTCTTTTTGTAAAATGTGCAAAGGGATATTTTTGAGCCCTTTGAGGCCTATGGTGAAATAGGAAATATCCTCATATGGAAACTAGACAGAAACTTTTTGAGAAACTTCTTTGTAATTTTTTCATTCATCTGATAGAGTTCAACCTTACTATTCATAGAGCAGTTTGGAAACAGTCTTTTTGTGGAATCTGCAAAGGGATAGTTTTGAGCCCTTTGAGAACTTTGGTGAAATAGGAAATATCTTCACATAAAAACTAGACAGAAGCATTTTGAGAAACTTCTTTTCGATGTGTGCATTCATCTCATAGAGTTGAATCTTTCTTTTGACTGGGCAGCTTGGAAAGAATCTTTTTGTAGAATCTGCAAAAGGATAGTTTTGAGCCCTTTGAGGACTTTGGTGAAATAGGAAATATCTTCACATAAAAACTAGACAGAAGCATCTTGAGAAACTTATTTGTGATGTGTGCATTCCACCAATAGATTTGAACCTTTCTTTTGGTTTAGCAGTTTGGAAACAATCTTTTTGTACAATCTGCAAAGGGATAGTTTTTTGTCCTTTGAGGACTATGGTGAAATAGGAAATATCTTCAAATGGAAATTGTATAGAAGCTTTCCGAGAAACTTTTTTGTGATGTGTGCATGTATCTCAAAGAGTTGAACCTTTCTTTTGAATGAGCATTTGGAAACAGTATTTTTATAGAATATACAAAGGTATATTTGTGAACCCTTTGAGGCCTATGGTGGAATAGGAAATGTCTTCACATAAAAGCTAGACAGAAGTTTTATGCGAAACAGCTTTGTTATGTGTGCTTTCATCTCACAGAGTTGAACCTTTCTTTTGATTGAGGAGTTGGGAAACAGTCTGTTCGTGGAATCTGCAAAGGGATTTTTAAATTTTTTTGTTTTTATTTTTATTTTTGTTTCATTATTATTATACTTTAAATTTTAGTGTACATGTGCACAATGTGCAGGTTAGTTATATATGTATACATGTGCCATGCTGGTGTGTTGCACCCATTAACTTGTCATTTAGCATTAAGTATATCTCCTAATGCTATCCCTCCCCACACCCCACAACAGTCCCCAGAGTGTGATGTTCCCCTTCTGGTGTCCATGTGTTCTCATTGTTCAATTCCCACCCATGAGTGAGAATATGTGTTGTCTGGTTTTTGCTCTTGCGATAGTTTACTGAGAAAGATGATTTAGAATTTCATCCACGTCCCTACAAAGACATGAACTCATCATTTTTTATGGCTGCATAGCTTCAGAGAGAATAAAATACCTAGGAATCCAACTTACAAGGGACATGAAGGACCTCTTCAAGGAGAACTACAAGCCACTGCTCAATGAAATAAAAGAGGATATAAAGAAATGTAAGAACATTCCTTGCTCATGGGTAGGAAGAATCAATATTGTGAAAATGTCCATAGTGCACGAGATAATTTATAGATTCAATGCCATCCCAATCAAGCTACCAATGACTTCTTTCACAGAATTGAAAAGGGATATTTGAGAGTCCTTTGAGGCCTATGGTGAAACAGGAAATATCTTCATATAAAAAATAGACAGAGGCTTTCAGAGAAACTTCTTTGTGGTGTGTTCTTTCATTTCAGAGGGTTCAACAATTCTTTTGATTGAGCAGTTTGGAAACAGTCTTTTCATATAATCTGCAAATGGATATTTTGTGGGCTTTGAGGCCTACGGTGAAAAAGGAAATATCTTCACATGAAAACCAGACAGACGCTTTCTGAGAAATTTTTTTGTGATGTTTGCATTCACCTCACAGAGTTGAACCTTTCTTTTCATGGAGAAGTTAGGAAACAGAGTTTTCGTTCAATAGACAAAGGGATATTTCTGAGCGGTTTGAGCCCTGTGGTGAAAAAGAAATATCATCACATAAAAACTAGACAGAAGCATTCTGAGAAACTTATTTGTGACGTGTTCATTCATCTCACAGAGTTGAAACTTTCTTGAGATAGAGGAGCTTGGAAAAAGTCTTTTTATAAAATCTGCAAAGTGCTATTTGCCAGCACTTTGAGGCTTACGGTGAAGTAGGAAATATGTTCACATAGAAACTAGACAGAAGCATTCTCATAAACCTCTTTGAGAGGTGTGCACTCATCTCACAGAGTTAAAACCTTCTTTTGACTGAGCAGTTTGGAAACAGTCTTTTTGTAGAATATGCAAAGGGATATTTGTGAACCCATTGAGGCCTATGGTGAAATAGGAAATATCTTTGCATAAAAACTAGACAGAGGCTTTCTGAGAAACTTCTTGGGGATGTGTGCTTTCATCTCACACAGTTGAACCTTTCTTTTTATTGAGCAGTTGGAAACTGTTTTTTGTAGAATCTGGAAAGGGATATTTGTGAGCCCTTTGAGGTCCCTGGTGAAACAGGAAATATCTTCATATAAAAACTAGACAGAAGCTTTCTGAGAAACTACTTTGTGATGTGTTCTTTCATCTCACAGAGTTGAACTTTTCTTTTGATTGGGCATTTTGGAAACAGTCTTTTTGTGGAGTCTGCAAATGGATATTTGAAGGGTGTTGAGCGAAGGGTGAAATAGCAACTGGCTTCACATAAAAACTAGACAGAAGATTTCTGAGAACCTTCTTTGTGATGTGTGCATTCATCTCACACATTTGAATTTTCCTTTGATTTAGCAGTTTGGAAACAGTATTTTTGTAGAATCTGCAAGTGGATATTTGCAGCGCTTTGAGGCCTGTGTTGAAAAAGAAATATCTTCCATAAAAATTAGACAGAAAATTTCTAAGGAAATTCTTTGTGATGTGTTCATTCATCTCACAGAGTTGAACCTTTCTTCTGATTGAGCAGTTTTGAAAAACTCTTTTTGTAGAATCTGCAAGTGGATATTTATGTCACTTTTAGCCCTATGTTGGAAAAGAAAATATCTCCCCATAAAAACTGGACAGAAGAATTCTGAGAAACTTCTTTGTGGTGTGTGCATTCAACTCACAGAGTTGATCCTTTCTTTTGATTGAGCGGTTTTGAAACACTCTTTTTGTAGGATCTGCAAGTGGATATATGGAGCGCCTTGTGGCCTAGAGTGGAAAAGGAAATATCTTCACATAAAAACTAGACGGAAGCATTCTGAGAAACTTCTTTGTGATGTGTGCATTCATCTCACCGATTGCAAACTTTCTTTTGATTGACCAGTTTTGAAATACTCTTTTTGTAGAATTTGTAAGTCGATATTTGTGGCGATTTGAGGCCTATGTTGCAAAAGGAAATATCTTCATATAAAAACTAGATAGAAGCATTCTGAGAAACTTCTTAGTGATGTGTGTATTCATCCCAGAGAGTTTTACTACACTTTTGATTGAGCAGTTTGGAAACAGTCTTTATGTAGTATCTGCATGTGGATATTTGAAGCACTTTGATGCCTATGATGGAAAAGGAAATACCTTAACATAAAAATTAGACAGAAGCATTCTGAGAAAATTGTTTGTGATATTTGCATCCATCTCACAGAGTTGAACCTTTCCTTTCATTGCACAGTTTTGAAACACTCTTTTTGTAGAATCTGCAAGTGGATATTTGAATTGCTGTGTGGCCTATGGTGGAAAAGGACATAGCCTCACATAAGAGCTGTAAAGCACGTTTCCTAAAAACAGCCTTGTGATGTGTGCATTCATCTCACAGAGGTAAGCAGTTTCTTTTCTCTGAGCAGTCTAGAAACTCTGTTCTTGTAAAATCTGAAAAAGGGTATTTTTGGGCACTTTGAGGCCCATGTTGGCAAAGGAAATATCTTCACATACAAAATATACAGAAAGTTTCTGAGATACTTCTTTGTGATATATGCATTCATCTCACAGAGTTGAACCTCTCTTTTGATTCATCATTTGGAAGCGGTATTTTTGTAGAATCTGGAAACTGATATTTGTAAACATTTTGAGGCCTATGCAGAAAAAGAAGTATCTTCACAGAAAAGTATAAAGAAGGTCTCTGAGAAACTGTTTTGTGATGTCTGCATTCATCTCACAGAGGTAAATAATTTTTTCTTTGATCATTGGGAAACTCTCTTATTTTAGAATCTGCTAAGGGATATTTGTGAGTGTGTAGAACCTCTATGGTGAAAAAGGAATTGTCTTCACATAAAAACTAGACAGAAGCATACTGAGAAACTTCTTGGTGATGTGTGCATTCATCTCACAGAATTGAAACTTTCTTTTGATTGAGCAGTTTGGAAACGTCTTTTTGTGGAACCTGTAAAGGGATATTTCTGAGCACTTTGAGGCCTATGGTGAAAGAGAAAATATCTTCACATAAAAACTAGACTAAAGAATTTGAGAAACTTCTTTGTGATGTATCCATTCATCTCACAGAGTTCAACAATACTTTTGATTGAGCAGTTGGGAAACCGTCTTTTTGTAGAATATGCAAAGTATATTTCTGAGCCCCTTGAGATCTATGGTTAAAGGGAAATATCTTCACATAAAAACTATAAAGAAAGTTTGTGAGAAACTTCTTTGAGATGTGTGCATTCATCTCACAGACTTGAACCACTCCTTTGGCTCAGCAGTTTGGAAACAGTCTTTTTTAAAGATCTGCAAAGGGATATTTTTGAGCACTTTGAGGCCCATGGTGAAAAAGGAAACACATTCACATAAAAACAAGATAGAAGCTTTCTGAGAATCATCTTTTTGATATACGCATTCATTCCACAGAGGTGAACCTTTCTTTTGATGAGCAGTTTGGGAATAGTATTTTGTGGAATTTCCAAAGGGTTATTAGTTAGTGTTTTTTGTCCTATGTTGAGAAAGGAATTAACTTTATATAAATACTGGACAGAATATTTCTGAGAAACTGTGTTGTGATATGTGCTTTCATCTCACAAAGGTAACCATTTCTCTTCCTTGAGCTGAATATCTTCTTGTAAAATCTGCAAAGGGATATTTGTCAGCGTTTTGAGGCCTATGGTGAAAAAGTAATTATCTTCACGTAAAAAGTAGACAGAAGCTTTCTGTGAAACATCTTGGAGATGCGAGAATTCATCTCACAGAGTTGAAATATTCTTCTGATTGAGCAGTTTGTAAATAGTATTTTGGTATAATCTGAAAAGGGATATTTTTTATGCTTTGAAGCCTATGGTGAAAAAGGAAATATTTTCACATGAAAACTAGAGAGAAGATTTCTGAGAAACCTCTTTGTGATGTGTGCATTCATCTCCCAGATTTGAAACTTTCTTTGGATTGAGCAATTTGGAAACAATATTTTTGTAGAATCTGTAAAGGCATATTTTTGAGAGCTTTGAGGCCTATGATGAAATAGGAAATATCTTCACATAAAAACTAGACAGAAGCTTTCCAAGAAACTTCTTTGTGATGTGTGCATTCATCTCATAGAGTTCAGCCATTCTTTTGATTGAACAGTTTGGAAACAGTCTTTTTGTAGAATCTGCAAGGGGATATTTATGAGTGCTTTCAGGACTATGGTGAAAAAGGAAATATATTCACATAAAAAGTATAAACAAGGTTTCTCAGAAACAGCTTTGTGATGTATGCATTCATCTCACAGAGGTAAACGTTTCTTTTCTCTAGTCAGTGTGGAAACTGTTCTTGAAGAGTCTCTAAAGGGATATTTGTGAGTGCTTTGAGGCCTATGGTGAAAAAGGAAATATGTTGACACAAAAACTAGAGAGAGGCTTTCTGTGAAACCTCTTTGTGATGTGGGCATTCATCTCAAAAAGATTAAACTTACTTTTGATTGAGCAGTATGGAAACGGTCTGTTTGTGGAATCTGCAAAGGGATATTTATGAGCGCTTTGAGGCCAATGGTGAAAAACGAAATATATTCATATAAAAGGTATAAAGAAGGTTTCTTAGAAACAGCTTTGTGACGTGTGCATTGATCTCACAGAGGTAAACGTTTATTTTCTCTGATCAGTCTGGAAACTCTGTTCTTGTAGAATCTGCAACAGGGTATTTGTGAGTGCTTTGAGGCCTATCGTGAAAAAGGAAATATCTTCACATAAAAACTAGACAGAAGCTTTCTTAGTGGCATCTCTGTGATGTGTGCAATCATCTCACAAATTTGAACCATCCTTTTGATTGACCAATCTGGAAACAGTCTATTTGTAGAATCTGCAAGGGATATTTATCAGGGCTTTGAGTGCTATGGTGAAAAAGGAAATATCTTCACATAAAAAATGGACAGAAGATACCTGAGAAACCTCTTTGTGATGTGTGCATCCATCTCACAGAGTTCAAGCATTTATTTGGTTGAGCAGTTGGGAAGCAGTCTTTTTGCAGAATCTGCAAAGGGATATTGCTGAGCACTTCGAGGCCTATGGTGAGAAAGGAAATATCTTCACATAAAAACTATAAAGAAGGTTTCTGAGAAACTTCTTTGTGATGTATGTATTCATCTCACGGAGTTGAGCTTTTTTTTGATGGAACAGATTGGGAACAATCTTTTTGTAGAATCTGCAAAGTGATATTTTTGAGCGCTTTGTGTCCTAGGCGGAAAAAAGAAATATCATCCCATAAAAAGTATACAGACGGTTTCTGAGAAACAGTTTTCTGATGTGTGCATTCATCTCACTGAGAAAAACCTTTGTTTTCTTTGATCAGTCTGGATTTCTGTTCTTGTAGAATCTGCTAAGGGATATTTGTGAGCAGATGGAGGCCTATGGTGAAAAAGGAAATGTCTTCATATAAAAATTAGACAGAAGCCTCCTGCGAAACTTCTTAGTGATGTGTGCATTCATCTCACAGAGGTGAAACTTTCTTTTCATTGAGCCGTTTGGAAACAGACTTTTTGTAGAACCTGCAAATGGCTATTTAGAGCACTTTGAGGCCTATGGTGAAAAAGGAAATATATTCACATAAAAACTAGACTAAGCGTTTCTGAGAAACTTCTTTGAGATGTGTGCATTCATCTCACAAAGTTCAATAATTCTTTTTATTGAGCAGTTTGGAAAGAGTCTTTTTGTAGAATCTGCAAAGAGATATTTGTGAGGGCTTTGAGGCCTATGGTGAAAAAGGAAATATCTTCCCAGAAAAACTATAAAGAAAGATTCTGAGAAACTTCTTTGTGATGTGTGCATTAATCTCACACAGTTCAAACTTTCTTTTGATAGAGGAGTTTGGAAAAAGTCTTTTTAAATATTCTTCTAGTGGATATTTGTGAGCACTTTGAGGCTCGTGGTGACAAAGGAAACATTCATATAAAAACTTAATAGAAGCTTTCAGAGATACTTTTTTTTGACATGTGCATTCATCTCACAGAGTTGAACCTTTCTTTTGATAAGCAGTGTGGAAACAGACTTTTTGTAGAATCTACAAACGGACAATATTGAGTGCTTTGTGTCCAGTGGTGAAAAACGAAATACCTTCACATGAAAACTAGACAGAATGTTTCTGAGAAACTGCTTTGTGATATGTGCATTCATCTCCCAGATGTGTCTGTTTCTTTTCATTGAGAAGATTGGAAACTCTTTTCTTGTAAAATCTGCAAAGGGATATTTTTGAGCCCTTTGAAGCATATGGTGGAAAAGGAAATATCCTCACATAAAAACTACACAGAAGCATTCTGAGAAACATCCTGGCAATGTGAGCATTTATCTCACAGAGTTGAAACATTATTTTCATTGAGCAGTGTGTAAAGAGTCTTTTTGTAGAATCTGCAAAGGGATATTTGTGAACGTTTTGAGGTCTATGGTGAAAAAGGAAATATCTTCACATAAAATGTAGAGAGAAGCTTTCTGAGAAACCTCTTTGTAATGTGCATACATGTCACAGAGTTGAACCTTTCTTTTGATTGAGCAATTTGGAAAAAGTATTTTTACAGAATCTGTAAAGGTATATTTGTGAGCACTTTGAGGCCTATGGTGAAAAAGCAAGTATTTTCACATAATATCTACACAGAAGCATTCTGAGAAACTTCTTTATGATGTGTGCATTCATCAAACAGAGTTGAACCTTTGTTTTGATTGAGCAGTTTGGAAACGGTCTTTTTGTAGAATCTGCAAATGGATATTTGGAACACTTTGAGGCCTATGGTGAAAAAGGAAATATATTCACATAAAAACTAGACTTAAGGTTTCAGAGAAACTTCTTTGAGATGTGTGCATTCATCTCACAGTGTTCAATAATTCTTTTTATTGAGCAGTTTGGAAGCAGACTTTTTGTAGAATCTGTAAAGGGATATTTGTGAGGGCTTTGAGGCCTATGGTGAAAAAGGAAATACCTTCACAGAAAAACTATAAAGAAAGATTCTGAGAAACTTCTTTGTGATGTGTGCATTCATCTCACAGAGTTGAAACATTCTTCGGATTGAGCAGTTTGGAAACAGTCTTTTTTTACAATCTGCAAAGGGATATTTAGGAGCACGTTGAGGCCTATGGTGAAAAAGGAAATATCTTCACATAAAAACTAGAAAGAAGCATTCTGAGAAGCTGCTTTAAAATATGTGTATTCATCTCACAGAGGTAAACGTTTCTTTTCATTGAGCAGTTCGTAAACTCTGTTATTCTAGAATCTACAAAGGGATATTTTTGAGTGCTTTGAGACCCAGTTTGAAAAGGAACTATCTTCACACAAAAACTAGTGAGAATCTTGCTGAGAAATGTTCTGATGTGTGCATTCATCACACAGAGTTGAAACTTTCTTTTGATTGAGCAGTTTGGAAACACTTTTTTTTGTAGATTCTGCAAAGATATATTTGGGAGGGCGTTGAGGCCTATGTTCAAAAAGGAAATATCTTCACATAAAAACAAAAAGGGAGTTTTCTGAGAAACTTCTTTGTGATGTGCACATTCTTCTCACAGGGTTGAACCATTCTGTTTATTGAGCAGTTTGGAAACAGTCTTTTTATAGAAAATGCAAAGGGATATCTGGGAAGACATTGAGGCAGATGGTGAAAAAGGAAATATCTTCACATAAAAAGAAGAAAGAAATTTTCTGAGTAACTCCTTTGTGACATGTGCATTCATCACACAGAAGTAAAAGTTTCTTCCCATTGAGCAGTTAGTTTTTAAGTGAAGATATTTCCGTTTTCACAATAGACCTCAAACCGCCTACATATATCCCTTTGCAGATTCTATAAAAAGACTGTTTCCAAACAGCTTAAAGAAAGCCTCCACTCTGCGAGAGGAAAACACACATCACAGAGAAGGTTCTCAGAAAGTTTCTGTCTAGTTTTATTTGTTGATACTCAATTTCTCACCATAGGCCTCAAACCGCTCATAAATAACCCTTTGCAGATTCTACAAAAAGACTGTTTCCAAACTACTCAATCAAAAGAAAGGTTCAACTCTTTGAGGTGAATGAACACATCACAAAGAAGTTTGTCAGAAAGCTTCTGTCTAGTTTTTATTTGAAGATGTTTACTTTTTCAATATAGGTCTCAAAGCCCTCACAAATATCCCTTTACAGATTTTACAAAAAGACTGTTCCAAAACTGCTCAACCTAAATAAAGCTTCAACTCTTTGAGATAAATGCACACATCACAAAGAAGTTTCTCAGAAAGCTTCCGTCCAGTTTTTATGTGAAGATACTCTCTTTTTCACCATGTCTCAAAGCATTCAAATTATCACATTGCAGATTCTACAAAAAGACATTTTCCAACCTGCTCTATCTAAAGAAAGGTTCAACGCTGTGAGAAGAATGCATACATCAAAAAGAAGTTTCTCAGAATGCTTCTGTCTAGTATTTATGTGAAGATATTTCCTTTTTCACCATAGGCCAAAAAGGGATCCCAATTATCCCTTTGTACAATCTACAAAAGGACTGTTTCCAAACTGCTCAATCCAAAGATAGGTTCAGCTCTTTGGAATGAATGCACACATCACAACGAAGTTTCTCAGAATGCTTCTGTCTGGTTTTTGTGTGAAAATATTTCTTTTTTCACCATAGGCTTCAAAGGGCTCACAAATATCGCAAAGCAGATTCTACAAAAAGACCCTATCCAAACTGACCAATGAAAAGAAGACTTCAAATCTGTGAGATGAATGAGCACATCACAAAGAATTTTCTCAGAAAGCTTCTGTCTAGTTTTTATGTGAAGATATTTCCATTTTCACCATAGACCTGAAACCGTCTACATATATCCCTTTGCAGATTCTACAAAAAGATTGTTTCCAAACTGCTCAATCAAAGAAAGCTTTCTACTCTGTGAGATGAATGAACACATCACAGAGAAATTTCTCAGAAAGTTTCTGTCTAGTTCTTATTTGTTGATACTCCCTTTTTCACCATAGGCCTTTAACTGCTGATAAATAACCCTTTGCAGACTCTACAAAAGGACTGTTTCCAAACTGCTTAACCAAACGAAAGTTCAGCTGTGTGAGATGAATGCACCCATTACAAAGAAGTTTCTCAGAACGTTTCTGTCTAGTTTTTATGTGAAGATACTTCTTTTTCACCATAAGCTTCAAAGTGTTCACAAATTTTCCTTTGCAGATTCTACAAAAAGACTGTTTCCAAACAGCTCAATCAAAAGAAAGGTTCAACTCTGTGTGATGAATGCACACATCACAGAGAAGTTTCTCAGAAGGCTTCTGTCTAGACGTTATTTGTGGATATTTCCTTTTTCACAATAGGCCTCAAAAAGCTCACAAATATCCATTTGCATATTCTACAAAAAGACTGTTTCCAAACTACTCAATGAAAGAAAATTCAACTCTGTGAGATGAATGCACACATCACAAAGTGGTTTCTGAGAATGTTTCTGTCTAGTTTTTATATGAAGATATTTCGTTTTTTACCACATTCCTCAAACCACTCAAAAACATCCCTTTGCAGATTCCCCAAAAACACTCTTTCTAAACTGCTCAATCAAAAGAAAGATTGAACTTTTTGAGATGCATACACCCCTCACAAAGAAGCTTCCCAGAAAACATGAGCCTAGTTTTTATGTGAAGTTATTTTCTTTTTCACCATAAACCTCAAAGCATTCACAAATATCACTTTGCAGGTTCTACAAAAAGACTGTTTCCAAACTGTTCAATCAAAAGAAAGTTTGAACCCTGTGAGATGACTGCACACATCACAAAGAATTTTTTCGGAAAGCTGCTGTCTACATTTTATTTTTTGATATTTCCTTTTTCACCATAAGATTCAAACTGCTGAAACATATCACTTTGCAGATTCTACAAAAAGACGGTTTCAAACCTGCCCAATGAAAAGAAAAGTTCAGCTCTCTGAGATGAATGCACACATCACAGACAAGTCTCTCAGAATGCTTCTGTCTAGGTTTTTTGTTAAGATATTTCGTTTTTCACTGCAGACCTCAAACCACTCATAAATATCCCTTTGCATATTCTAAAAAAAGACTGTTTCCAACCCAATAAGTTGAAAGAAAGTTTCAACTCTTTGAGAAGAATGCACACATCACAAGGAAGTTTCTCAGAAAGCTTCTGTCTTGTTTTTATGTGAAGATATTTCCTTTTTCACCATAGGACTCAAAACGCCTTCAAATATCCCTTTACAGATTCTACAAAAAGACTTTTTCCAAACTGCTCAATCAAAACAAAGGTTCAACTCTGTGAGACGAAAGCACACATCTCAGAGAACTTTCTCAGAAAGCTTCTGTAAAGTTTTTATGTAAAGATATTTCCTTTTTCACCACAGGCCTCAAAGAGCTCAAAAATGTCTCCTTACAGATTCTTCAAAAAGACTGTTTTTGTATTGATGAATCAAAACAAATGTTCAACTCTGTGAGATGAATGCACACATCCTAAAGAAGTTTCTCAGAAAGCTTCTTATAGGTTTAGGTGAAGATATTTCCTTTTTCATCATAAGCCTGAAAGCATTCACAGATATCACTTTGCTGATTGTACAAAAAGACTGTTTAAAAACTGCTCAATCAAAACACAATTTCAACTATGTGAGACGAATGCACACATCACAAAGAAGTTTCTCAGAAAGCTTCTGGTTAGATTTTATTTGCGGATAATTCCTTTTTCACTGTAGGTTTCAAACTGCTCACAATTATTCCTTGCAGTTTCTAAAAAAGTCTGTTTCCAAACGACTCAATCAAAAATGAAGTTCAACTCTGTGAGATGAACACACACATCACAAAGAAGTTTCTCAGGAAGCTTCTGTCTAGTTTTTATGTGAAGATAATTCCTTTTTCAACATAGGCCTCAATGGGATCACAATTATCCTCATGCAGAGTCTACAAAAAGACGTTTCCAAACTATTCAATCAAAAGGAAGATTCAATTCTGTGAGATGAATGCACACATCACAAAGAAGTTTCTCAGAGAGCTTCTGTCTAGATATTATTTGAGGATATTTCCTTTTTCACCATAGGCCTCAAAGGGCTCACAGATATCCCTTTACAGATTCTACAAAGACACTGTTTCCAAACTGCTCAATCTAAAGAGGGGTTCAACACTGTAAGCTGAAGGCACACATCACAAAGAAGTTTCTCAGAATGCTTCTTTCTAGTTTTTATTTGAATATATTTCTTTTTCACCATAAACCACAAAGCATTCCAAATATCCACTTTCAGATTCTACAAAAAGCGTGTTTCAAAACTGGTCAATCAAAAGATAGGTTCAATTCTGTGAGATGAATGGACACATCACAGAGAAGTTTCTCAGGATGCTTCTGTCTCTTTTTTATGTGAAGATACTACCTTTTCCAACATAGGCCTCAAAGCGCTCCAAATATCCAATTGCAGTTTCTACAAAAACAGTGTTTCACAACTGAAAAATCAAAAGAAAGGTTCATCTCTGTGAGATGAATGCACATATCACAAAGAAGTTTCTCACATTGCTTTTGTGTACTTTTTAAGTGAAGATATTTCCTTTTTCACCATAAGCCTAAAAGTGCTGCAAATATTCACTCACAGATTGTACAAAAAGAGTGTTTCAACACTGCTCAATAAAGAGAAATATTCATCTCTGTGAGATGAATGCACACATCACAAAGTAGTTTCTCAGAATCCTCCTGTTTAGTTTTTATGTGAAGATATTTCCTTTTCCACTATAGACACCAAGGCACTCCAAACATCCACTTGCAGATTCTACAAAAGGACTGTTTCAAAACTGCTCAATCAAAAGAAGGATTCAACTCTCAGGGATGAATGCACACATCACAAAGAAGTTTCTCAGAATGCTTCTGTCTAGTTTTTGTGTGAAGATATTTGCTTTTCCACTCTAGGCCACAAAGCATTCCAAATATCCACTTAAAGATTCTACAGTAACAGTGTTTCAAAACTGCTCAATCAAAAGAAGGTTTCATCTCTGTGAGTTGAATGCACACATCACAAATAAGTTTCTCAGAATGCTACTGTCTGGTATTTATGTGAAGATATGTCCTTTTCCACCATAGGCCTCAATCTGCTCTAAATATCCATTTGCAGAGACTACATAAAGAGTATTCCAAAAATGCTCAATCAAAAGAAAGGGTCAACTCTGTTAGTTCAATGCACACATCAAAAGGGAGTTTCTCAGAATGCTTCTGTTTAGTTTTTGTGTGCAGATATTTCCTTTTCCACCATAGTCCCCAAAGTGCTCCAAACATCCACCTGCAGATTCTGCAAAAAGAGTGTTTCAAAACTGCTCCATCAAAATAAACTTTCAACTCTGTGAGATGAACACTGGCATCACAAAGAAGTTTCTCAGAAAGCTTCCATCTAATTTTTATATGAAGATATTTCCTTTCCCACCATAGGTCTCAAAGTGCTCCAAATATCCACTTGCAGATTCTACCAAAAGAGAGTTTGAAAACTGCTCAATAAATAGAAAGTTTAAACTCTTTGAGATGAATGCGAAGATCAAAAAGAAGTTTCTCAGAATGCTTCTGCCTAATTTTCATGTGAAGATATTTCCTTTTCCACTGTATGCCTCAAAGCGCCCCAAATATCCAACTGCCGATTCTACAAAAGTGTGTTTCAAAACTGCTCAATCAAAAGAAAGTATCAACTCTCTGAGTTGAATGCACTCATCACAAATAAGTTTCTCAGAATGTTCCTTTCTAGTATTAATGTGAAGATATGTCCTTTTCCACCATATGCCTCAATCTGCTCCAAATATCAACATGAAGATATTACAAAAAGAGTGTTTCCAAACTGATCCTTCAAAAGAAAGGTTCAACTCTGAGAGCTGAGTGCACACATCACAAACAATTTTCTCAGATTGCTTCTCTGTAGTTTTTATGTGAAGGTATTTTCTTTTACACCATAGGCCCCAATGTGCTCCAAACATTCACATGGAGATTCTACAAAAAGAGTGTTTCAAAATTGCTCAATCAAAAGTAAGGTTCAACTCTGTGGGATGAATGCACACATCAAAAAGAAGTTTCTCAGAATGCTTCGGTCTAATTTTTATGGGAAGATATTTCCTTTTCCACCATAGGCTTCAAAGCGCTCCATATATCCACCTGCAGGTTCTACAGAAGAGTGTTTCAAAACTGCTGAATCAAAAGAAATGTTCAACTCTCTGAGATGAATGCACACATCATTAGGATGTTTGTCAGAATGCTTCTGTCTAATCTTTATATGAAGATATTTCCTTTTCAAACATTGACCACAAAGCTCTCCTAATATCCACATGCAGATTCTACAAATAGAGTGTTTATAAACTGCTCAGTCAAAAGAAAGGTTCAACTCTGTGAGATGAAAGCACACATCACAAAAAAGGTTCTCAGAATGCTTCTGTCTAGTTTTTATGTGAAGATATTTCCTTTTCCTCCACGGGCCTCAAACTCTCCAAATATCCAATTGCAGGTTCTACAAAAAGAGTGTTTTAAAACTGCTCTATCAAAATAAAGGTTCAACTCTGTGAGATGAATGCACACATCACAAAGAAGTTTCTCAGAATGCATCTGTCTAGTTTTTACATGAAGATATTTCCTTTTCCACCATAGTCCTCAAAGCCCTCCAAATATCCACCTGCAGATTCTACAGAAGAGTGTTTCAAAACTGCTCAATAAAAACAAATGTTCAACCCGGTGAGATGAACACACACATCACTAGGATGTTTCTCAGAATGCTTCTGTCTAATATTTATATGAAGATATTTCCTTTTCAAACATTGACCTCAAAGATCTATAAATATCCTTTTGCAGATTCAACAAATAGAGTGTTTAAAAACTGCTCAGTCAAAAGAAAGGTTCAACTCTGTGAGATGAATGCACACATCACAAAAAAGTTTCTCAGAATGCTTCTGTGTAGTTTTTATTTGAAGATATTTTCTTTTCCTCCAAGGGCCTTAAACTCTCCAAATATCCAATTGCATGTTCTACAAAAAGAGTGTTTTAAAACTGCTCAATCAAAATAAAGGTTCAACTCTGTGAGATGAATGCATACATCACAAAGAAGTTTCTCAGAATGCATCTGTCTAGTTTTTACATGAAGATATTTCCTTTTCCACCATAGCCCTCAAAGCGATCCAAATATCCACTTGCAGATTCTACAAAAAGAGTATTTCAACACTGCTTAATTAAAAGAAAGGTTCAACTCCGTGGGATGAATCCACATGTCACAAAGAAGTTTCTCAGAATCCATCTGTCTTGTTTTTATGTGAAGATATTTCCTTTTCCAATAAAGGTCACAAATCACACAAAATATCCACTTGCAGATTCTACTAGAACTGTGTTTAAAAACTGCTCAATCAAAAGAACAATTCAAAGTTGTGAGTTGAATGCACGCATAACAAAGAAGTTTCTCAGAATGCTTCTGTGTAGTTTTTATGTGAGGATATGTCCTTTTCCACAATAGGCCTCAAAGGGCTCCAAGTATCCCCTTCAGATTCTACAAAAAGAGTGTTTCCAAACTGTTCAATCAAAAGAAAAGTTCAACTCTGTGACATGAATGCACACATCACAAAGAAGTTTCTGAGAATGCTTCAGTGTAGTTTTTCTCTGAAGATATTTCCTTATCCAAAATCGGCCAGCGACGGCTCTAAATATCCACTTGGAGATACTACAAAAAGAGAGTTTCATAACAGTTCAATCAAAAGATCGTTTCAAATCTGTGAGTTGAAAGCACACATCACAAAGAAATTTCTCAGAATGCTTCTTTGTAGTTTCTTTGTGAAGATATTTCCTTTCCACCACAGGCCATAAGTGCTCCAAATATCCACTTGCAGATTCTACAAAAAGAGTGTTTCCAAACTGTTCAATCTAAATAAATATTCCACTATGTGAGATGAATGCACACATCACAAAGTGGTTTCTCAGAATGCTTCTGTGTAGTTTGAAGGTGAAGATATTTCCTTTTCCACAATAGGCATAAAATTGCTTCACATATCCACTTGCATATTCTACAAAAAGTGTTTCCAGACTGCTCATTCAAAAGAAACGTTTAACTCTGTGAGATGAATGCACACATCACATGAAGTTCCTCAGAATGCTTCTTTGTAGTTTTTCTGTGAAGATGTTTCCTTTTCCACTGTAGGCCTAAAAGCACTCCAAATTTCCACCTGCATATCCTACAAAAAGACTGTTTAGAAACTGCTCAATCAAAAGAAAGTGTCAACTCTGTGAGATGAATGCACACTTCACAAGAAATGTCTCAGAATGCTTCTGTGTAGTTTTTATGTGAATATATTTCCTTTTCCACAAAAGGCCTCAAAGGCTTCAAATATCCACTTGCAGATACCATCAAAAGAGTGTTTCAAAACTGCTCCATCAAAAGAAAGGTTCAAATCTGGGAAATGAATGCACACATCCCAAAGAAGTTTCTCAGCATACTTCTGTGTAATTTTTATGTGAAGATATTTCCTTTTCCAAAATAGGTCTCAAAAGTCTCCAAATATCCATTGCAGATTCTACAAAAGGAGAGATTGAAAACTGCCGAATCAAAAGATAATTTCAACTCTGTGAGTTGAATGCACACATCAAAAAGGAATTTCTCAGAATGTTTTGCCTGTTTTTTATGTGAAGATATATCCTTTTCCACCATAGACCACAAAGCTCTCCTAACATCCACTTGCAGATTCTCCAAAAAGAGTGTTTCCAAATTGCTCAATCAAAATAAAGGTTCAACTGTGTGAGATGAAAGCACAAATCACAAAGAATTTTCTCATAATGCCTCTATGTAGTTTTTCTGTGAAGATATTTCTTTTTCCACAATAGGCCTTAAAGTTCTCCAGATATCCACTTGCAGATTTTAAAAAAGACTGTTTCAAAACTGCTCAATTAAATGAAATTTTCAACTCTGTCAAATGAATGAACACATCACAAAAAGGTTTCTCAGAATACTTCTGTGTAGTTTTCATATGAAGATATTTCCTTTTCCACCATATGCCACAAAGGGCTCCAAATATCCACTTGCAGATTCTACAAAAAGAGAGTTTCAAAACTGCTTTATCAAAAATAGGTTCAACTCTGTGAGTTGAATGCACACATCACAAAAGGTTTATCAGAATGATCCTGTGTAGTTTTTCTGTTATTTCCTTTTTCAAAATAGGCAAGAAAGGTCTCTAGATATCCACTTGCAGATTCTGAAAAAAGAGATATTCAAAACTGCTCAATGAAAAATAGTTTCAACCCTGTGAGTTGAATGCACACATCAGAAAGAAGTTTCTCATAATTCTTCTGTGTACTTTTTAGGTGAAGATATTACCTTTTCCACCATAGGCCTCAAAGCGCTCCAAATATCCACTTTCAGATTCTAGAAAAACAGTGTTTACAAACTGCCAAATCAAAAGAAAGGTTCAACTCTGTGATAGGAGTGCACACATCACAAAGAAGTTTCTCAGAATGCTTCTGTGTAGTTTCTATGTGAAGATGTTTCCTTTAACACCATAGACGGCAAAGGGCTCTAAATATCTGCTTGCAGATACTACAAAAAGAGATTTTCATTACTGCTCTATTAAAAGATAGGTTCAACTCTGTGAGATGAATGCACACATCACAAAGAAGTTTCTCAGAATATTTCTGTGTAGTTTTTTTGTGAAGATATTTCCTTTTCCACCATAGGCTTCAAAGTGCTCCAAATATCCAATTGTAGATTCTACAAAAAGAATGTTTCCAAACTGCTCAATCAACAGAAATGTTCAACTCTGTGAGATGAATGCACTCATTGCAAAGAAGTTTCTCAGAATGCTTCTGTGCAGTTTTTATATGAAGATATTTTCTTTTCCACCATGGGCCGCAAAAGTCTCCAAATATGCAGTTGCAGATTCTACAAAAAGAGTTTCAGAACTGCTTCTTTAAAAGATAGGTTGTACTCTGTGAGTTGAATGCACACATCACAAGGAGTTTCTCAGAATGCTTCTGTGTAGTTTTTATGTGAGGATATTTCCTTTTCCACAATAGGCCTCAAAGGGCTCCAAATATCCACTTGCAGATTCTACAAAAACAGTGTTTCCTAACTGTTCAATCAAAAGAAAAGTTCACATCTGTGAGATTGATGCACACATCACAAAGTAGTTTCTCAGAAGGCTTCTGTGTAGGTTTTCTGTGAACTTATTTCCTTTTCCAAAATAGGCCAGAAATGGCTCCAAATATGCATATGCAGATTCTACAGAGTGTTTCAAAACTGCACATTCAAAAGAGATGTTCAACCTTGTGAAATGAATGCACACATTACAAAGAAGTTTCTCAGAAAGCTTTTGTATAGTTTTTAAGTGAAGATATTTCCTTTTCCAAAATAGACCACAATGGGCTCCAAATATCCACTTGCAGATTCTTCAAAAAGAGAGATTCAAAGCTACTTAATCAAAAGAAAGGTTCAACTCTGTGAGATGAATGCACACATTGCAAAGAATTTTCTGAAAATTCTTCTGTGTAGTTTTTTTGTGAAAATATTTCCTTTTCCACCATAGGCTGTAAAGGGCTCCAAGTATCAGCTTGCAGATTCTACAAAAGTGACTTTCAAACTGCTCTATCAAAAGTGAGTTTCAACACTGTGAGTTGAATGCACACATCACAAAGAAGTTTCTCAGAATGCTTCTTTGTAGTTTTTATGTGAAAGTATTTCCTTTTCCACTATAGGCCTCAAAGCATTCCAGATATCCACCTACAGATACTACAAAAATTGTGTTTCCAAAATGATGAATTAATGAAAGTTTCAACTCTGTGAGTTGAATGCACACATCACAAAGGAGTTTCTCACAATGCTTCTGTGTAACTGTTAGTGAAGATATTTCCTTTTCCACAATAGTCCACAAAGGCTCCAAATACACACTTGCAGATTTTACAAAAAGATTGTTTCCAAACTACTTTATCAAATGATAGGTTCAACTCTGTGAGTTTAACCACACCTCACAATGAAGTTTGTCAGAAAGCTTCTGCGTAGTTTTTATGTGAAGATATTTCCTTTTCCAGTGTAGTCCTCAAAGCAGTACAAATATCTCCTTGCAGATTCTACAAAAATGTGTTTCAAAATTGCTCACTAAAAAGAAATCCTCAACTCTGAGATGAATGCACACATCACAAAGAAGTTTCTCACAATGCTTCTGTGTAGTATTTATGTGAAGATATTTCCTTTTCCTCAATAGACTTCAAAGCGCTCAAAATATCCACTTGCAGATTTTACAAAAAGAGTGTTTTGAAGCTTCTCAATCAAAAGAAATGTTCAACTCTGTGAGATGAATGCACACATCTTAAAGTAATTTCTCAGAATGTTTCTGTGTAGTTTTTATGTGAAGATACTTCCTTTTCCACAACAGGCCTCAAAGCACTCCAAATATCCACATGCAGATCCTACAAAATGAATGTTTCAAGACTGCTCAATCAAAAGAAAGTTTCAACTCTGTGAGATGAATGCACACATAACCATGATGTTTCTCAGAATGCTTCTGTGTAGTTTTCATGTGAACATATTTCCTTTCCCACCGTAGGCTGCAAAGGGCTCCAAATAACAACTTGCAGATTCTACAAAAAGAGAGTTTTGAAACTGCTCATTCAAAAGATATTTTCAAATCTGTGAGTTGTATGCACACATCATGAATAAGTTTCTCAGAATGCTACTGTGTAGTTTTTATAAGAAGAAATTTCCCTTCCAACAATAGGCCTCAACGTGCTCCAAATATCCTCTTGGAAATTCTACAAAAAGAGTGTTTCAAAACTGCTCAATCAACTGGAAAGTTCAACTATATGAGGTGAATGCACACTTCACAGAGAAGTTTCAAAGAATGCTGCTGTGTAGTATTTATGTGAAGATATTTCCTGTTCCACCATAAACCTCAAAGCTCTCCACGTATCCTCTTGCAGAATCTGCAAAAAGAGTGTTTAAAAAATGCTCAATCAAATGAAAGGCTGCACTATGTGAGATGAATGCACACATCACAAAAATATTTCTCAGAATGTTACTGTGTAGGTTTTATGTGAACTTATTTCCTTTTCCGAAATGTGGTGGAAAGGGCTCCAAATATCCACTTGCAGATTCTACGAAAAGAGATTCAAAACTGCTCAATCAAAGCATAGGTTCAACAATGTGAGTTGAATGCACACATCACAAAGAAGTTTCTCAGAATGCCTCTGTGTAGTTTTTATGGGAAGATATTTCCTTTTCCACCATAGGCCTCACAGTGCTCCAAATATCCAATTGCAGACTCTGCAAAAAGAGATTTTTGAAACTGCTCTATCAAAAGAAAGTTTCATCTCTGTGAGATGAATGCACACATCATTAAGAAGTTTCTCAGAATTCTTCTGTGTAGTTTTTATGTGAAGATATTTCCTTTTCCACAATAGGCCTGAAAGCGCTCCAAATATCCACTTGCAGATTCTACGAAAAGACTGTTTCAAAACTGTTCAATCAAATGAAAAGCTCAAATCTGTGAGATGAATGCACACATCACAAAGAAGTTTCACATAATGCTTCTGTGTAGCTTTTATGTGAAGATATTTCCTTTCTGACCATAGGCCGCAAGGGGTCCAAATATCCACTTGTGGATTCAACAAAAATAGAGTTTCAAAACTGCTCTATCATAAGATATTTTCAACTCTGTTGGTTGAATGCACACATCACAAAGTAGTTTCTCCAAAAGCTTATGTGTATTTTTTATGTAAAGATATTTTCTATTCCACCATAGGCCTCAAAATGCTGTAAATATCCTCAAGTTTCTATTCCATTCCATTCCAGTCCACTCCATTCCATTCCAGTCCACTCCATTCCATTCCATTCCACTGCACTGCACTCCACTCCATTCCACTCAATTCCATTGCACTTCACTCCACTCCATTCCATTCCACTCCTTTCCACTCCATTCCTATCCACACCATTCCACTCCACTCCATTCTATTCAATTTCACTCCTCTCCACTCCGTTCCAATCCACTCCATTACACTCCTCTCCACTCCATTCGATTCCATTCCACTCCTCTACACTCCACTCTTGTCAATTCCACACCATTCCATTCCACTGAATTCCACTCCATTCCACTCCAATCCACTGCATACCATTCCACTCCATTCCATTCCACTCCATTCCACTCCACTCCACTCCATTCCAGTGCACTCTATTGCATTTCATTCCACTCCACTCCACTCCAATCCATTACACTACAATCCATTCTTTTCCATTCCACTCCATTTCACACCACTCCACTCCATTCCACTCTACTCCACTGGATTCCACTTCACTGCTCTCCATTCCTTTCCGTTCCAATCCAATCCACTGAATTCCAATGCATTCCACTCCATTCCACCACACTCCACTAAATTCCATGCCATTCCACTCCATTCCATTCCATTCCATTCCAGTCCAATCCATTCAAGTTCAATCCACTCCATTCCACTCCACTTCACTCCACTTCACTCCACTCAACTCAACTCCATTCCATTCGTTTCCAATGCATTCCATTCCATTCCATTCCACTCCACTCCTCTCCAAACCTTTCCATTGAACTCGATTCCACTGCAGTCCATTCCATAACTCTCCATTCCATTCCATTCCACTCCAATTCAATCCAATCCACTCCATTCCATTCCATTCCATTCCATTCCCCTTCATTCTAATCCATACAATTCAATTCCACTCCAATCCACTCCATTCCACTCTACTCCACTCCACTCCATTCCACTCCAGTCCATTCCACTCCACTCCATTCCATTAAAGATTCCATTCTATTCCATTCCACATTCCATTCCATTCCATTCCGTATTCCATTCCATTGAATTCCATTGTATCCCACATTCCATTCCATTCCATTCTATTCCACATTCCAGTCCATTATATTCCACTTTCCATTCAAATACATTCGAGATTCCATTACACTTTCCATTCCACATTCTATTCCACGTTCCATTCCATTGCATTTCACATTCTATTGTATTCCTTTCCACATTCCATTCCATTCAATTCCTCATTCCATTCCATTCCATTCCATTGCATTCCACATTCCATTCCGCATTCCATTCCATTCCATTCCATTTTATTCCACATTCCATTCAATTCCCTTTCACATTCCATTCCACATTCCATTATACATTCTATTCCATGTTCCATTACATTGTATTCCATGTTCAATTCCACATTGCACTCCATTACTATTGACATTCTATTCCACATTCCATTCCACATTCCATTTCACATTTCATTCCGTTCCATTACACATTCCATTCCACACTCCATTCCACATTCCATTCCACATTCCATTAAATTCCATTCCACATTCCATTCCATTCCATTCCACATTCCATTCAACATTCTATTCGAAGATCCATTCAATATCATTCCATGTTCCATTCCGCATTCCATTCCATTCCATTCCACTTTCATTTCAACATTCCATTCCCCATTCCATTCCACATTACATTCCTTTCTATTCCACATTCCATTCCACAATCCGTTCCACAATCTATTCCATTCTATTGCACATTCCATTCCATTCCATTCCATTCCACATTTCATTCCAGATTCCATTCCACATTTCATTCCACATTCCTTTCCATTCCACATTCCATTCCACGTTCCATTCCATGTTCCATTGCGCATTCTATTCCATACCATTCCAAGTTCCATTCCACTTTCCATTCCATTACATTCCATGTCTCATTCCACTTTCCATTCCACATTGTATTCCACATTCAATTCCGTTCCATTAGACTTTCCATTCCACATTCCATTCAACATTGCATTCCACAGTAAATTCCATTACATTATATTCTATTCCACATTCCATTCCTCATTCCATTCCACATTCCATTCCACATTTCAATCCATTCCTTTCCACATTTAATTCCACATTCCATTCCACATTCCATTGCATTCCATTGGACATTAAATTGAACATTCAATTTCACATTCCATTCCACATTGCATTCCACCTTGCATTTCATATTCCATTCCACATTGCATTCCATTCCATTCCACATTACGTTCCACATTCCTTTCCATTCCATTCCAGTTTCCATTTCATTCCATTCGACGTTCCATTCCACGTTCCATTAAACGTTCCATTCCACTTTCCGTTCCACATTCCATTACACATTCCATTCCACATTCCATTACACATTCCATTCCATTCCATTCCCCATTCGTTTCTATTGCATTCTACCTTGCATTCTATTTCTTTCTATATTTCATTCCACATTCCATTCCACGTTCCATTCCATTCCATTGCAAGTTTCATTCCACGTTGCATTACACGACTGCATTCCATTACACGTTCAATTCCACATTGAATTCCATTCTGTTTCACGTTCCATTCCACATTCCATTCCACATTCCATTCCACACTCCATTCCACATTCCATTCCACATTCCATTCCACACTCCATTCCACATTCCATTCCACATTCCGTTCCGTTACATTCCACAATCCTTTCCACATTCCATTCCACAGTCCATTCCACAATCCATTCCAAACCATTCCACATTGCACTCCACATTGCATTCCACATTCCATTGCATTCCATTCCACATTCCATTCCACATTCCATAGCACATTCCATTTCACATTCCATTCCTCATTCCATTCCATTCCATTCCACTTTCCATTCCATTCCATTCCACATTCTATTCCATTCCATTCAACATTCCATTTCACCTCCCATTCCACATTCCATTCCATTCCATTCCACATTCCATTCCAGTTTCCATTCCGTTCCACATTCCTTTGCAGTCCATTCGACATTCCTTTCCACGTTCCATTCCAAGTTCAGTTCCACATTCCTTTGCAGTCCATTCGACATTCCTTTCCACGTTCCATTCCAAGTTCCGTTCCACATTCCATTCCATTCCATTCCACGTTCCATTCCATTCCATTCCACATGCAACTCCACTCAAATCCACATTCCTTTCGATTACATTGCACATTCCATCCCACATTCCATTCCATTCCATTCCACATTCAATTCCACATCCCATTCCATTCCATTCCACTTTCCATTCACCGATCCATTCCACATTCCATTTCACATTGCATAACACGTTCCATTCCATTCCATTCCACGATCCATTCCACGTTCCATTCCATTCCATTCCTAGTTCCATTCCTCATTCCATTGCACATTCTATTCCACGTTCCATTCCACCTTCATTTCCAAGTCCCATTCCATTGCATTCCCCTTTCCATTCCATTCCATTCCCCATTCCATTTCTTTCAATTGCACATTCCATTCTACTTTCCTTGTCACATTCAACTCCACATTCCAATCCACATTCCCTTCCACATTCCACTCCATTCCATTCTAATAAACATTCCATTCCATTCCATTCCACATTCCATTCCACATTTGATACCACATTCCTTTCCATTCCGTTACTCTTTCCATTCCATTACATTCCACATTTCATTCCACATTCCATTCCACGTTCCATTCCATTCCATTCTACGTTCCATTACAATTACCATTCAACGTTCCATTCCACTTTCCATTCCACGTTCCATTCCATTCCATTCCACGTTCCATTCCAAATTCCATTCCACGTTCCATTCTATGTTCCAGTCTATTCCATTTCATGTTCCATTCCATTCCATTGCACTTTCCTTTTCATTCCATTCCAGGCTCCGTTCCACATTCCATTTCACATTCCATTCCACCTTCCATTTCATTGCATTCCACGTTCCATTTCATTCCATTCCAAGTTCAATTCTACATTCCACTTCACATTCCATTACACCTTCCATTCCATTCCATTCCTTTCCATTCCACATTCCATTCCATTCAATTCCACTTACCATTCCATTCAATTCCTCATTCCATTCCATTCCATTCCACTCCATTCCATATTCCATTCCATTCCATTCCATATTCAATTCCATTCCATTCCACATTCCATTAAATTCCATTCCATTCCACTTTACATGCCATTCCATTCCATTCCATTCCACATTCCATAGCATTCCATTACATTCCACATTCCATTCCACATTCCCTTCCACTTTCCATTCCACATTTACTTCCACATTCCATTCCCTTCCATTCCACATTGCATTCCATTCTCTTTCACATTCTATTCCACATTCCATTCCATTCCATTCCACATTCCATTCCACATTCCATTCCATTCCATTCCACATTCCTTTCCACGTTCCATTCCATTCCATTCCACATTCCATTCCTTTCCATAGCACATTTCATTCAACATTCCATTCCCCGATCCATTCCATTCAATTAAATTCTACGTTCCTTTCCACTTTCCTTTCCACATTCTATTCCACGTTTCATTCCATTCAATTCCACGTTACATTCCACATTCCATTCCATTCCCTTCCGCTTTCCATTCCACGTTCCATTCCACATTCCATTCCACATTCCATTCCTCTTTCCAGTCCATTGAATTCCACGTTCGATTCTACATTGTGTTGCTCATTACATTCCAGGTTCCATTCCACATTCCATTACACATTCCATTCCATTCCATTCCACATTGCATTCCACATTCCATTCTTTATTCCATTCCACGTTCCATTCCATGTTCCTTCCCATTCTATTCCACATTCCATTCCACATTCTATTGCATTCCACTTTCCATTCCACATTCCATTCCATATTCCATTCCATTCCATTCCATTCCATTTTTCATTCCACATTCCATTCCATTCCATTCCAACTTCCATTCCATGCCATTACACGTTCCATTCCACGTTCCATTCCATTCCATTCCCATTCCATTCCATTCCAACTTACATTCCATTGCATTCCACCTTCCATTCCGCATTCCATTCCATTCCTTTCCACTTTCCATTCCACTTTGCATTCCTTTCCACTTTGCTTTCCCCATTCCATTCCACATTCCATTCCACTTTCCATTGCATTCCATTCCACATTCCATTACATTCCAGTTTCCATTCCATTCCATTTCACATTCCATTCCTTTCCATTCCACATTCCATTCCACATTCTATTCCATTCCATTCCACATGCCATGCCACATTCCATTCCATATTTCATTCCATTCCATTCCACATTCCTTTCTACATTCCATTCCAAACCATTCCACTTTCTATTCCATTCCATTCCAGAATGCATTCCGCAATCTATTCCACAATCCATTCCATTCCATTCCACATTCCATTCCACATTCCATTCCATCTAATTCCACATTCCGTTCCACGTTCCATTCCGTTCCATTCCACGCTTCGTTCCACCTTCCATTCCATGTTGCATTCCACGATTTATTCCATTCCTTTCCACGTTCCATTGCATGTGCCACTACATATTTCATTCCACATTCCATTAACTTTCCATTCCACATTCCAATATTCCATTTCTCATTGCATTACACACTGCATTCCATTCCAGTCCACATTCCATTACACATTCCATTACATTCCCTTTAAAAATTCCTTTCCATTCTATTCCAGTTTCCATTTTACATTCCATTCCATTTCACATTACATTCCACATTCCATTCCCTTCCATTCCATTCCATATTCCATTCCAGATTCCATTCCATTGCAATCCACTTTCCATTCCACTTTCCATTCCACATTCCTTACCATTCCGTTGCATTCCATTCGGGATTCCATTCCATTCTATTCCACTTTCTATTCCACACTCCATTCCTTTCCATTCCACATTCCATTGCACTTTCCATTGCATTCCATTCCACATTCCATTCCTTTCCATTCCATATTCCATTCCTTTCCATTCCACATTACATTCCACATTCCATTCGACTTCCCATTCCACATTCCATTCCACTTTCCATTCCACGTTCCATTCCATTCCATTCCATTCCACATTCCATTCCACGTTACATTCCACATTCCATTCCACATTCCATTCTACATTCTATTCCATTCCATTCTATGTTCCATTCCACGTTCCATTCCACATTCCATTCCAAGTTCCTTTCCACTTTTCTTTCTATTCCATTCCACGTTCCATTCCATGTTCCATTCCACTCCATTCTATTGTCCATTCCACATTCCATCCCACGTTCAAATCCACCCTCAATACCACAATCCATTCCACGTTGCATTCCACATTTCATTTCATGTTCTGTTCCACGTTCCATTCCATTCCATTCCATGTTCCATTTCGCATTCCACTACATTCCATTCCACAATCCATTCAATTCCATTCCACATTCCATTACATTCCGTTCACACATTCCATTCCTCATTCCATTCCATTTCATTACACGTTCCATTCCACATTCCATTTCATGTTTCATTCCACATTCCATTCCACTCCATTCCACCTTCCATTCCAAGTTCCACTCCACTCCATTCTACGAGCCATTAAACATTCCATTCCGCTTTCAATTCCACCCTCATTTCCGCATACCATTCCATGTTCCATTACACTTTTCTTTCCATTCCATTCCACATTCCGTTCCAGATTCCATTATATCCCATTCCCCTTTCCATTCCACATTCAATTCCACACTCCATTCCACATTCCATTACGTTCCATTCCACATTCCATTCCGCATTCCATTCCACATTCCCGTCCACATTCCATTCCATTACATTCCACTTTGCATTCCATATTCCTTTCCATTCCATTCCACATTCCATTCCACATTACATTCCATTCCTGTCCGCATTCCATTCCACATTCCATTCCATTCCATTCCACATTCCTTTCCACTGCAATCCACATTCCATTCCATTCCATTCCACATTCCATGCCATTCCACATTCCATTCCATTCGACTTTCAATTACATTACAATCCACATTCCATTCCATTACATTGCACGTTCAATTACATTCCACATTCCATTCCAATCCATTACACACTCCACTCCAGTCCTTATCTCATTCCATTCCATTCCATTCCACATTCCATTCCACATTCTATTCCACCTTCTATTTTATTCCTTTGTATTCCACATTCCACTCCACTGCGTTCCACAATCCATTCCCTTCCATTCCACTTTCCATTCCATTCCATTCCAAATTCCATTCCACTCAATTCCATTCCACGTTCTTTTCCTTTCCACAATCCTTTCTTTCCATTCCACATTCCACTCGAGATTCCATTCCATTCCATTCCACATTCCATTCCACATTCCATTCTATTCCATTCCACATTCCAGTCCACATTCCACTTCACTTTCCATCCCATTCCACATTCCGTTCCATTCCAATCCACATTCCATTCCATTCCAATCCAACTTCCATTCCATTGCATTCCACATTCCATTCTACGTTGTCTTCCACATTCCATTCCTTTCCACGTCCCATTCCTCATTCCATTCCATTCCATTCTATTCCACATTCCTTTCCATTCCATTCCACATTCCATTCCGTTCCATTACACATTCCGTTCCACATTCCAGTCCTCATTCCATTCCACATTCCATTCCACATTCCATTCCACATTCCATTCCATTCCATTCCAAATTCCATTCCATTCCGTTAGACATTCCTTTCCATTCAATTCCTCATTTCTTTCCATTCAATTGCATTCCACATTCCATTACTTTCCCATTCCAATCAATTCCATTGTATTCTATTCCACATTCCATTCCATTCCATTCCATTCCATATTGTATTCCATTCCATTGCACATTCAATTCCATATTGTTTTCCACGTTCCATTCCATTTCATTCCACATACCATTCCATTCCATTACACATTATATTACGCGTTCCATTCCACATTCTCTTCCACATTCCATTCCATTCCATTCCACATTCCATTCCACATTCCATTCCACATTCCAATCCATTCCTTTACACATTCCATTCAACATTTGATTACATTTCTTCCAACATTCCAATCCATTCCATTCCTCATTCCATTCCACATTCCATTCCACCTTCTATTCAATTCCATTCCACGTTTCATTCCACCTTCCTTTCCACGTTCCATTCCACTTTCCATTCGACATTCTTATCCATACCATTCTAACTTCCATTCCACGTTCCATTCCATTCCATGTCATTCCAGTCCACATTCCATTCCATTTAATTGCTTTCCACATTCCATTCCTTTCCATTCAACATTCCATTCCACATTCCTTTCCACTTTCTATTCCACATTCCGTTCCACATTCAAATCCACGTAGCATTCCATTCCATTTCATTTTCCATTCCACATTAAATTCCCCATTACTTTCCACGTTCCATTCCACATTTCATTCCACGTTCCTTTCCATGTTTCATTACAAGTTCCATTCCACGTTCCATTCCTTTCCATTCCACGTTCCATTGCACATCCCATTTCATTCCATTACACTTTCCATTCCATATTCCACTCCACATTCTATTCCACATTCCATTACGTTACATTCCACATTCCATTTCACATTTCAGTGCACATTCCATTACATTCCATTCTATATTCCATTCCACATTCCATTCCACATTCCATTCCTCATTCCATTCCATTCCATTCCACGTTCCTTTCCGCATTCCATTCTACATTCCATTCCACGTTCCTTTCCATATTACATTTCACATTTCGTTTCACTTTCCTTTCCGTTCCATTCCACGTTCCATTCCACTTTCCATTCCATTCAATTCCGCTTTCCATTTCACATTCCATTCCTCATTATTTTCCACATTACTTTCCGTTTCATTCCACATTCCATTCCACATTCCATTCTATTCCGTTCCACATGTCATTCCATTCCACTCCACATTCCATTCCACTCTCCCTTCCATTCCATTCCACATTCCTTTCCACATTCCATACCATTCCATTGTACAATTCATTCCACATGCTATTCCACATACCATTCCACATTCCATTCCATTCCATTCCACATTCCATTCCGCATTCCATTCCATTGCATTGCACTCCTTTCCATTCCATATTCCATTCCACACTGCATTCCACATTCCAATCCATTCCATTCCACATTCCATTCCATTGCATTCCACATTTCTTTCCACATTCCATTCCCCATTCCATTCCATTCCATTCCACATTCCATTCCGCATTCCATTCCATTCCTTTCAATTCCTATCCATTTCGCATTAAATTCCACATTCTGTTCCTTTCGATTCCACATTCCATTCCACGTTCCATTCCATGTTCCATTCCATTACATTCCACATTGCCTTTTATTCCATTTCTCCTTCCATACCATTCCATTCCATTCCATTCCGCCTTCCATTCCATTCCATTCCAGATTCTATTCCAGATTCCATTACTTTCCGTTCCACATTCCATTCCACATTCCATTCCATTCCACATTCTATTTCATTCCATTCCGTTCCACATTCCATTCCATTGCACTCCACATTCTATTCCTCATTGCATTCCATTCCATCCCATGTTCAATTCCACATTCCATTCCATTCCATTCCACATTCCATTCCACTCCATTGCACATTCAATTCATTTCCATTCCACATTCCATTCCGTGTTCCATTCCACATTCCATTCCACGCTCCATTCCACTTTCAATTCCATCCCATTCCACCTTCCATTCTACTTTGAATTCCACAATAAATTCCACATTCCATTCCACGTTCCGTTCCATTCCATTCCATATTCCTTACCATTTCATTCCATTCCATTCTGCATTCCTTTCCATTCCATTCCACATTCTACGCAACATTCCATTCAATTCCATTCCACATTCCATGTCACATTCCATTCCATTCCATACCACATTCCATTTAATTCCATTCCACGTTCCATTCCATTCCATTCCATTCCATTACACATTGCATTCCTTTCCATTCCACATTCCCTTCAACATTCCATTCCACTTTCTATTCCACATTCCGTTCCACATTCCAATCCACTTTCCATTCCATTACATTCCACTTTCCATTCCACGATCCATTTCAGATTCCACTCCACTTTCCATTCCTTTCCATTCCATGTTCCTTTCCAAGTTCCTTTCCATTGCATTCCACGTTCCATTCAACATTCCATTCCACATTCCATTCCACTTTCCATTCCTCCTTCCCTTCCACGATCCATTCCACGTTTCATTCCAAGTTCCATTCCACACTCCGTTAAATTCCATTCCACATTCCATTCCACATTCCATTCCTTTCCTTTGCACTTTCGAATCCACATTCCAATCCACATTCCATTCCACATTCCCTTACACATTTCTTTCTACATTTCATTCCACGTCCCATTCCATTGCATTCTATTCCACATTCCATTCCATTCCATTGCAAAATCCATTCCACATTCCATTCCAGTTTCCATTCCATTGCATCCCACATTCCAATCCATTCCATTCCTCATTCCATTCCATTCAATTCTACATTGTTTCCAATACATTCCATTCCATTCCATTCCTCATTCCATTCCATTCCATTCCACCTTACATTCCATTGCATTCCGCATTCCATTCCATTTCATTAAATTCCATTCCATTCCACATTCCACTCGATTCAATTTTATTTCACATTCCATTACATTCCATTCCACGTTCCATTCCATTGCATTCCTCATTCCATTCCACGTTCAATTCCACGTTGCATTCCATGTTCCATTCCACGTCCCATTTCACATTCCATTCCTTTCCACTCCACATTCCTTTCCATTCCATTCCACATTCCATTCCATTCCATTCCGCATTCCATTCCACGTTCCATTCCATTGCATTGAACGTTCCATTCCACATTCCATTCCACATTGCATTCCACATTGCCTTCCAAGTTCCATTACATTGCATTCCACTTTCCATTCTATTCTATTCCACGTTTCATTCCACGTTCCATTCCACATACCATTCCAATCCATGTTCCATTGCATTATTTCCAAATTCCATTCCACTTTCCATTCCATTCTATTCCACGTTCCATTCCACATTCCATTGCCCATTCCATTCCGCATTCCATTCTTCGTTCCATTCCATTTTCAATTCCACATTCTATTCCACATTCCATTCCATTACACTCCACGTTCCATTCCACATTCCTTTCCTTTCCATTTCACTTTCCTTTCCAGATTCCATTGCACATTCCATTAAATTACTTTCATTCCATTCCATTTCACTTTGCCTTCAACATTACATTCCATTCAATTTCAGGTTTCTTTCCATATTCCATTCCACATTCAATTTCACTTTCCATTCCATGACCCATTCCACATTCAGTTCCTCGATACATTGCACCTTCCATTCCACTTTCCATTCCATTCCATTGCATTCCACTCCACATTCCCTTCCACATTCCTTTCCATATTCTGTTCCACGTTCCAATCCAATTTCCAATCCACATTCCTATCCATGTTTCATTCTACGTTCCATTCCACATTCCATTCCATTGCATTCCACATTCAATTCCACGTTTCATTCCATTCCATTCAACTTTCCATTCCATATTCCATTGCACATCTCATTCCATGTTCCATTCCATATTCCATTCCATGTTCCATTCCACATTCCATTCCACATTCCATTCCACATTCCGTTTCACATTCCATTCCACTTTCCATTCCACATTCCATTCCATTACTTTCCACTTTCCAATCCGCATTCCATTCCATTCCTTTCCACTTTCTATTCCACATTCCATTCCACATTCCATTCCACATTCCATTCTATTCCATTCCACATTCCATTCCACATTCCATTCTCATTCCATTCCATTTCATTTCACGTTCCATTCCACATTCCATTCCATTCCATTCCATTCCACATTCCATTCCACATTGCATTCCACATTGCATTCTGCATTCCATTCCAAATTCCATTCCACATTCCATTCCACATTCCATGCTCATTCCAATAGATTTCTTTCCACTTTCCTTTCCACATTACATTGCATTCCAATTCACACACTATCCAACATTACAATCCATTCCATTGCATTCCATTCCACATTCCATTCCACATTCATTCCACATTCCATTCCGCAGTCCATTCCATTCCATTGCACATTCCATTCCATTACAATCTACATTCCATTCCATTCCATTCCACATTCCATTCCACATTCCATTGTCTTCCATTCCACATTCCATTCCATTCTATTCTATTCCACGATCCATTCCACTTTCCATTAAATTCTATTCCACATTCCGCTACACATTCCAGTCCATTCCATTCCACATTTCATTCCATTCCAGTACACATTTCATTCCAGAATTCATTCCATTCCATTCCACATTCCATTCCACATTCCATTCCACATTCCATTTCATTCTATTCCATTCAATTTCACGTTCCATTCCACATTCCTTTCCATTCCATTCCACGTTCCATTCCACACTCATTTCTACATTCCATTCCACATTCCATTCCGTTCCATTGCACATTCCAATCCACATTCCATTCCATTCCATTCCATTCCTCATTCCATTCCATTGCATTTCAAATTCTATTCCTCATTCCATTCCATTCCATTCCACATACAATTCCAGATTCCATTCCATTCCTTTCCACATTCCATTCCATTCCATTGAACATCCCATTCCTTTGCATTCCACGTTACATTAAAGATTCCATTCCACTTCATTTCACATTTCATTCCACATTCCATTCCACATTTCAATCCACATTCCATTCCACATTCCATTCCGCATTCCATTTTAATCCATTCCATTCCTTTCCATTCCACATTCCATTGCATTCCATTACATTCCACATTCCATTCCATTCCATTCCACTTTCCATTCCACATTCCATTTCATTCCATTCCTGTCAACTCCCCATTAAATTCCACATTTCATATTCCATACCACGTTCAATTCCATGTTGAATTCCATTATATTCCACATTGTATTCCATTCCATTCCACATTCCGTACAATTCCATTCCATGCCATTCCGAATTCCATTCCATTCCATTCCATTCCTCATTCTCTTCCAGATTCCATTCCATTCCAATCCACATTCAATTACGCATTCCATTCCATTCCATTCCACATTTCAATCCATTCCATTCCATTCCGCATTCCATTCCATTGCATTACACATTCTATTCCTCATTCCAATCAATTCCATTCCACGTTGAATTCCACATTCCATTCCATTCCATTACATTCCACATTCCATTCCATTTAATTGAACATTCCAATCATTTCCATTCCACATTCCATTCCACATTCCATTCCAAGTTCCATTCCATATTCCATTCCACGTTCCATTCCACTTTCCATTCCATTGCATTCCACCTTAAATTCCACGTTCCATTCCACATTCCATTCCAGTTTACATTGCACGTTCCGTTCCTTTTCATTCCATATTCCTTACAATTGCATTCATTCCATTCTGCCATCCGTTCCATTTCATTCCACATTCTACTCCACATTCCATTCCATTCCATTCCATTCCGCATTCCATGCGATGTTCCATTCCATTCCTTTCCACATTCCATTTCACATTGCATTCCACATTCCATTCCATTCCATTCCACTTTCCATTCCACATTCTATTCCAGTTTGCATTCCATTACATTCAATTCCACATTCCATTCCACATTCAATTCTAAGTTCCATTGCACTTTCCATTCCACGTTCCATTGGACATTCCATTCCATTCCATTCCACATTCCATTCCACGTTCCATTCCACATTCCATTCCGTTCTATAACATGTTCCATTCCACATTGCATTCTTTATTCCCTTTCACATTCCATTCCATTAAATTCCACATTCCATTCCACATTCCATTACATTCCATTCCAGATTACATTCCACATTCTATTCCTCATTCCCTTCCACATACCACCCCATTCCATTCCACATTCCATTTCGCATTCCAATCGCTTCCATTGCAAATTCCATTCCACATTCGACTACATTCCTTTTCACTTTCCATTCCATTCCATTCCACCTTCCATTCCACAATCCATTTTACGTTCCATTCCATTCCATTCCACGTTCCATTCCACCTTCCATTCCACATTCCGTTACAATCCATTTAATTCCATTCCAGTCCACATTCCATTCCATGCCATTCCACATTCCATTCCATTCCATTCCACGTTACATTCCACGTACCATTCCACATTACATTACATTCCTATGCACGTTCCATTCCATTCCATTCCACGTTACATTGCATTCCACTACACGTTCCATTTCATTACATTTCAAATTCCATTCCGCATTCCATTTCACATTCCATTCCATTCCATTGCATTCCACATTCCATTTCATTTCAATCCACATTCCGTTTCATTCCATTCCACTTTCCATTCCATTCCACATTACATTCCATCAAATTCCACATTCCATTCCACCTTCCATTCCATTAAATTCTATTCCACCTTCCATTCCATTGCATTCCTCATTTGAATCCATTCAATTCTACGTTCCATTCCATTCCACATTCCATTCCATTCCATTCCAAGTTCCTTACCAATCCACATTCCAAATCATTCCATTCCACATTCCATTCCACCTTCCATTCCATTCCATTCTATTCCACTTTCAATTTCTTTCCATTCTATTCCACATTCCATTCCACTCCATTACACATTCCATTCCACTCCATTACACATTCCATTACACATTCCTTTGCACGTTCCACTCCACGATACATTGCTTTCCATTCCACATTCCAATCCACCTTCCATTCCATTCCATTCTTTTCCACGTTCCATTCCATTCCATTCTATTCCGCATTCCATTCCAATCCATTACACATTGCATTCCATTCCATTCCACATTCCATTCCATTACATTCCATATTCCACCCCATTACCTTCCACATTCCATTCCATTCCATTCCACATTCCATTCCACAATCCAGTCCACATTCCTTTCCATTACACATTCCATTCCACATTCCATTCCATTCCATTCCACATTCCATTCAACATTGCATTCCACTTTCCAGTCCATTCCATTCCTCATTCTATTCCATTCAATTCCACTTTCTATGTTCCATTCCACGTTCCATTTCACGTTCCATTCAATTCCACGTTCCATTCTATATTGCATTCCATATTCCATTCCACATTCCATTCCATATTCCATTCCACATTCCATTCCACATTCCATTCATCATTCCATTCCTCATTCCATTCCATATTCCATTTTGTTCCATTCTACATTCCATTCCACGTTCCAATCCATTCCACATTCCATTCCAGTCCATTCCACATTCCATTGCACATTGCATTCCATTGCACATTCCATTTCATTTCATTCCATTCCATTCCATTCCATTCCATATTGCATTCCACATTCCATTCCGTTCCACGTTGCATTCCATTAAATTCCACATTCCATTCCATTCCATTCCACATTCCACTCCATTCCATTACACATTCCATTCCATTCCTTTCCATTCCACATTCCATTCCATTCCGTTCCATTCAGTTGCAGATTCCATTCCACATTCCATTCCATTCAATTGCACGTTCCATTCCACATTCCATTCCCTTCCATTCCACATTCCATTCCATTGCAATCCGTTCCATACCACATTCCATTCTATTCCATTCCATTCCACATTCCATTCCATTCCATATTCAATTCCACATTCCATTCCATCATTCATTTTATTCCATTCCATTCCACATTACAAACCATTCCATTTCATTCCAATACGGATTCCATTCAATTCCATTCCACATTCTATTCCACATTCCATTCCATTGCATTACACTTTCCGTTCCAGATTCCATTGGTTTCCGTTCCTCATTTCATTCCACATTCCATTCCTCATTCCATTCCACGTTCCATTCCACACTCCATTCCAAGTTCCATTCCACATTCCATTCCACGTTCCATTCCACATTCCATTCCACGTTCCATTCCACATTCCATTCCACATTCCATTAAACATTTCCTTCCGCTTTCCATTCTACTCCACATTCCATTCCATTCCATTCCACATTCCATGCCACATTCCATTCCTTTCCTTTACACATTCCATTTCACATTCCATTCCTCATTCCATTCCTTTCCATTCCACATTCCATGCCACTTTCCTTTCCACGTTCAATTCCATTCCATTCCATTCCACATTCCATTCCACATTCCATTCCACTTTACATTCCATTCCATTCTAAGTTCCATTCCGCTTTCCATTCCACATTGCATTCGACATTGCATTCAATTCCTTTCCACATTCCGTTCCGCGCTCCATTCCACATTCCATTCCGTTCTATAACACGTTCCATTCCACGTTGCATTCTTCATTCCTTCCACATTCCATTCCATTGCATTCCACATTACATTCCACATTCTGTTATATCCCATTCCACATTACATTTCGTATTCTATTCCTCATTCCCTTCCACATACCATTCCACTCCATTCCACATTCAATTTCGCATTCCAATCCCTTCCATTGCACGTTCCATTCCATATTCGACTAAATTCCTTCTCACATTCCATTCCTTTCCATTCCACATTCCATTCCACGTTGCATTCTACGTTCCATTCCATTCCATTCCTCGTTCCATTCCACCTTTCATTCCACGTTCCATTCTACGTTCCATCCTATTCCATTCAGCGTTCCATTCCACCTTCTATACCACATTCCCTTCCAATCCATTTAATTCCATTCCAGTCCACATTCCATTCCATGCCATTAAACATTCCATTCTATTCCATTCCAATTTACATTCCATGTAACATTCCACCTTACATTACATTCCTATCCAAGTTCCATTCCATTCCATTCCACGTTATATTTCATTCCACTACTCGTTCCATTTCATTATATTTCAAATTCCGTTCCGCATTCCATTTCACATTCCATTCCATTCCATTCCATTGCATTCCACATTCCACTGCATTCTAATCGACATTCCATTCCATTCCATTCCACTTTCCATTCCATTCCACATTCCATTCCATTAAATTCCACATTCCTTTCCACCTTCCATTCCATTTAATTCTATTCCACATTCCATTCCACTCCATTCCACCTTCTATTCCACATTCCATTCCATACCATTCCACTTTCGAATCCATTCAATTCTACGTTCCATTCCTTTCCACCTTCCATTCCATTCCATTCTGTTCCTCAATCCATTTCATTTAATTCTATTCCACATTCCATTCTAATCCATTACACATTCCTTTCCATTCCATTCCACATTCCATTCCACATTCCATTCCACGGTCCACTACACGATCCATTGCTCTCCATTCCACATTCCATTCCTTTCCATTCCACATTCCATTCCAACTTCTTTTCCATTTCGTTCTATTCCACATTCCGTTCTATTCCATTCTATTCCACATTCCATTGCAATCCATTAAACATTCCATTCCATTCCATTCCACATTCCTTTGCACATTCCATTTTTCATTCCACTCTTCTATCCTTTGCTTTCCATTCCGTATTCCATTTCATTCCTTTCCACATTCTGTTCCACATTCCATTCCGCATTCCATTCCATTCCATTCCACATTCCATTCCATTGCATTCCACTTTCCATTCCAATCCATTCCGCATTCCTTTCCACATTCCATTCCATTCCATTCCACATTCCATTCCACATTCCATCCCACATTCCATTCCACATTCCATTCCATTCCACATTCCATTCCAATTTCCATTCCATTCCCTTCCTCATTCCATTCCACATTCCATTATACTTTCCATTGCATTCCATTGCTTATTCCATTCCATTCCACTCCACACTCCACATTCCATTCCATGTTCCATTTCACTTTCCATTCCATTCAATTCCACTTTCTATTGCACATTCCATTCATCATTCCATTCCTCATTCCATTCCATATTCCATTTTGTTCCATTCTACGTTCCATTCCACATTCCATTCCATTCCTCATTCCATTCCATTCCATTCCACATTCCATTGCACAATCCATTCCATTCCACATTCCATTCTATCCCATTCCATTCCAATCCATTCCATTCCATTCCATGTTCCATTCCACATTCCATTCCATTCCACATTACATTCATTTAAATTCCACATTCCATTCCATTCCATTGCACATTCCATTCCTTTCCACTCTATATTCCATTCCATTCCACATTCTTTTCCATTCCATTCCACATTCCATTGCATTCCATTCCACAATCCATTCCATTCCATTCCATTCAGTTTCACTTTCCATTCCACATTCCATTCCATTCAATTGCACATTCCATTCCACATTCCATTCCCTTCCATTCCACATTCCTTTCCATTGCAATCCATTCCATACCACATTCCATTCTATTCCATTCCGTTCCACATTCCGTTCCATTCCACATTCGATTCCACATTCCATTCCATTCCACATTCCATTGCATCCCATTCCACTTTTCATTCCATTTCATTCCATACCATTCCATTCTATATTCCATTCCATTCCATTCCATTGCATTTTCCATTCCTTTCCATTCCATTCCACGTTCCATTCCACATTGCATTCCATTCCATTCAACATTCCTCTACATATTCCATTCCACATTCCATTCCATTCCATTCCACATTCCTTTCTACATTCCTTTCCATTCCATTCCACATTCCATTCCATTCCAATCCACATTCCATTCAACATTCCGTACCACCTTCCATTCCATTCCACTCTACATTGCATTCCTATATATTCCACATTGCATTCCACATCCCATTCTACTTTCCATTCCTTTCCATTCCACATTCCATTCCACGTTCCGATGGATGTTCCATTCCACGTTCCATTCCACGTTCCATTCCATTCAAATCCACGTTGCATTCCATGATACATTCCATTCCATTCCACCTTCCATTCCATTTCATTCCACATTCCATTCCATTGCTTTCCACGTTCCATTCCATTCAATTCCACGTTCGTTCCACTTTACATACATTCCATTACATACCATTCCGCATTCCATTCCATTCCATTCCACATTCCATTCCATTCCATTCCACTTTCCATTCCATGTTCCATTCCACAACATTCCACATTCAATTCCACTCTATTTGATTCCATTCCATTCCACTTTCATTTCCATTCCATTCCACATTCCATTCCAATCGATTTCACTTTCCATTCCACATTCCATTACCTTACATTCCTCATTCTTTTCCATTCCATTCCATTCCACATTCCATTCCACATTCCATTCCTTTCCATTCCACATTCCATTCCATTCCATTCTACATTCCATTCAACGTACCTTTCCATACCATTCCACATTGAATTCCATTCAATTCCACATTCCATTCCACCTTCCATTTCATTCCATTCCACATTCAATTCCATTCCATTCAATACCAAATTACATTTAACATTGCATTCCCTTCCATTCCACATTCCATTCCATTCCATTAGATTCCAGTCCACATTCCTTTCTATTCCGTTACACATTTCATTCCATTTCATTCCACATTCCATTCCACATTCTGTTCATTTCCATTCTACTTGTCATTCCATTCCACTGCACTTTCCAGTCCATTCCATTCCACATTCCGTTCCCTTCCATTCAACGTAACATTCCATTCAATTCGATTCCATTCCACGTTGCATTCCATTCCATTCCATTCATCATTCCATTCCTTTCCATTCCATTACGTTCCACATTCCATTCCATTCAATTCCATTTCACTCTCCGTTCCATTCCATTCCACCTTCCATTTCACATTCCATTCCACACTGCATTCCATTCCATTCCACTTTCCATTCGACATTCCATTCCACATTCCATTTAACATTGCATTGCCCATTCCATTCCTCATTCTATTGCACATTCCATTCCATTCCATTCCACGTTCCATTTCACATTCCATTATACATCCCATTCCACATTCCATTTAACATTGCATTGCCCATTCCATTCCTCATTCTATTGCACATTCCATTCCATTCCATTCCACGTTCCATTTCACATTCCATTATACATCCCATTCCACATTCCATTCCATATCATTCCACATTCCATTCAATTTCATTCCACATTCCATTCCAAATTCCATTCGATTCCATTCCACATTCCATTCCACATTCCAATCCATTCCATTCCACATTCCATTCCATGTTGTATTCCTCATTCCATTCCACATTCTATTACATGTTGCATTACAATCCATTCCATGTTCCATTCCACGTTCTATTCCACATTCCATTCCATTCCATTCAACTTTCCATTCCACTTTCCGTTGCATTCCATTCCACATTCCATTCCACGTTCCATTCCACGATACATTCCACGATCCATTACACGTTCCATTCCAATCCATTGCATTCCATTCCATTCGATTCCATTGTGAATTCCTTTCCATTATATTCCAAATTATATTCGACATTCCATTCCATTCCATTCCACATTCCATTCCATTCCATTCCACGTTCCATTACATTCTATTCCACATTCTGTTTCATTCCATTCCTCATTCCATTTATTTCCATTCCACATTACATTCCACTTTCCTTTCCACGTTCCATTCCACATTCCATTCCACATTGCATTCTACGTTCCATTCCACGTTCCATTCCACGGTACATTCCATATTCCGTTCCATTCCATTCCAGTTTCCATTCCATTAAATTGAACATTCCATTCCATTCCATTCCCCGTTCCACTCCACATTAAATTCCGCCTTCCATTCCACGTTCCATTCCAAGTTCCATTCTACCGCATTCCATGTTCCATTCCACTTTCCGTTCCATTCCATTCCACGTCCCATTGTATTCCATTCCACTGTCAATTTCATTATATTCCACTCTCCATTCCACATTCCATTTCACATTCCATTCCACCTTCCGTTCAATTCCATTCCATTCCAATCCACATTCAATTCCATTCCAATCCACTTCCATTGCCTTCATTTCCACATTCCATTCCTTTCCATTCCATTCCTTTCCACATTCCATTCCATATCATTAAGCATTCCATTCCATTCCACTCCATTCTACATTGGATTCCTCTCCATTCCAAATTCCATTCCATTCCATTCCACATTCCATTACATTCTGCATTCCATTCAACATTCCTTTCCACGTTCCATTGCATTCCATTTAAACATTCCATTCCGTTTCATTCCACATTCCATTCGACCTTCCATTGCACTCCACATTCCTTTCAACATTCCATTCCAAATTCCATTCTATTCCATTCCATGTTACATTCCACATTTCATTCCACGTTCCTTTCCACATTCTATTCCACATTGCATTCCACATTCCATTGCATTCCATTCGACATTCCATTCCACATTCCATTCCATTGAATTCCACATTCAATACCAAATTCCTTTCCACATTCCATTACATTCCATTCCACGTTGCATTCCATCTTCCATTCCACATTACATTCCACTTTAAATTCCATTCCATTCCACGTTCCTTTCCACGTTAAATTCCATTCCTTTTCACGTTCCATTCCATATTCCGTTGTACATTCCATTCCAACTTTCATTCCACATTCCATTCTACATTCCATTCCACGTTCTATTCCAAGTTCCATTCCATTGAAGTTCCATTCCTCATTCCATTCCATTCCATTCCACGTTCCATTCCACATTCCATTCCACATTCCATTACACGTTCCATTCCACATTCCATTGCACATTCCATTCCACTTTCCATTCCACGATCCATTCCATGTTCCAATCCATTCATTTCCACGTTCCATTCCACCTTCCATTTCATTCCATTCCACGTTCCATTCGACATTCCATTCCACATTCCATTCAACATTCCATTCCACATTATATTCCATTCCATTCCACATTTCATTCCATTCCATTCTACTTTCCATTCCACATTCCATTCCGCATTGCATTCCACATTCCCTTTTACATTCCATTCCACATCACATTCCACATTCCATTCAATTCCATTCTACATTCCATACCACATTCCATTCCATTCCATTCCACTTTCCATTCCAGTACATTCCACATTCCATTCCACATTCCATTCCACGTTCCATTCCATTTCATTCCACGTTCCATTCAACTTTCCATTAGGCGTTCCATTCCATTCCATTCCACTTTCCATTCTAGGTTCGCTTAGAGGTTCCATTCCACTTTCCATTCCACTTTCCATTCCACACTCCATTCCACGTTCCATTCCACATTCCATTGCATTCCATTCCAAATTCCATTCCACTCCATTCCATATTGCAGTCCATTCCATTCCACATTTGATTACAAATTGCATTCCATTCCACATTACATTCCACATTATATTCCATTCCATTCCACATTCCATTCCATTCCATTCCACATTGCAATCCATTCCATAATACATTCCATTCCATTCCATTCCACATTCCATTCCATTCCACATTCCATTGCACATTCCTTTCCATTCCATTCCACATTCCATTCCACATTCCATTCCACTCCATTCCACATTCTATTCCATTCCATTCCACATTCTATTCCACATTGCATTCCACATTCCATTCCACATTCCATTTCACATTCCTTTCCACATTCCATTCCATTCCATTCCACATTCCATTCCAAATTCCATTTCATTCCATTCCAGAATCCTTTCCACGTTCCATTCCATTCTGTTCCATGCACCATTCCACATGTGATCCCATGTTCCATTCCACAATCTTTTCCATTCCTTTCCACGTTCCATTCCACATTCCACTACACATTTCCTTCCACTTTCCATTAACTTATTATTCCACATTCCATTATATTCCATTCCACATTGCATTCCATATTGCATTCCATTCCATTACACATTCCATTACACATTCCATTACATTACCTTTAAAAATTCCCTTCCGTTCCATTCCACATTCCTTTCTACATTCCACTTCATTCCACTTTCCATTCCACATTCCATTCCATATTAAATTCCATTCCAGATTCCATTCTACATTCCTTTCCACGTTCCATTCCACGTTCCATTCCACGTTCCATTCCACCTTACTTTCCACATTGCATTCCATTCTATTCCATTCCATTCCACATTCCACTCCAGATTCCAATCCGTTGCATTCCACATTCCATTCCACTTTCCATTCCACTTTCCATTCCGTATTCCATTCCATTCCTTTCCCTTCCATTCCACATTCCATTCCTTTCATTCGGCATTCCATTCCATTCCACATTCCATTCCATTCCATTAAATTCCACATTCCATTCCATTCCATTCCACATTCCATTCCATTGCATCGCACATTCCATTCCATTCCATTCCATTCCAAATTCCATAGGATTCTAGCCTATTCCACATTCAATTGCTTTCCATTCCACATTCCATACCATTCCATTCCATTCTACGTTCCATTCCTTTCCATTCTACATTCCATTCCATTCCATTCCATTCCACAGTCCAGTCAATTCTATTCCATTTTATTCTGCATTCCATTCCCTTCCATTGCAAATTCCTTTCCATTCCATTCCTTTCCATTCTACATTTCATTGCATTCTATTCCACATTCCAATCCATTCAATTCCACATTCCATTCCCTTCAATTACTCGTTCCTTTCCTTTCCATTACTCTTTCCATTCCACATTCCATTCCATGTTCCATTCCATGGCATTCCACATTGCATTCCATTCCATTCCACATTCCATACCTTAGCATTCCATTCCATTCCGCATTCCGTTACATTCCATTCCACATTCTATTCTCATTCCATTCCACATTCTATTCCACATTCCATTCCATTCCATTCCATTCCACATTCCATTCCACATTATATTCCACGTTACATTTCACATTCCATTCCACATTCCATTCCATTCCACATTCCATTCCACATTCCTTTCCATTCCAGATTCCATTAAACGTTCCATTCCGTTCTATTCAACATACCATTCTTTTCGATTCCACATTCCATTCCATTCCATTCCCTTCCACTCCACATTCCATTGCATTCCATTCCGCATTCCATTCCATTCCATTCCATTCCACATTCCATTCCATTCCATTCCATTCCATTCCGCATTCCATTCCATTCCATTAAATTCCATATTGCATTCCTTTGCATTCCACATTCCATTCTATTCCACATTCCATTCTTTCCATTCCACATTCCATACCATTCCATTCCATTCCTTTCCATTCTACATTTCATTGCATTCTATTCCACATTCCAATCCATTCAATTCCACATTCCATTCCCTTCCATTACTCATTCCTTTCCTTTCCATTACTCTTTCCATTCCACATTCCATTCCATGTTCCATTCCATGGCATTCCACATTGCATTCCATTCCATTCCACATTCCATACCTTACCATTCCATTCCATTCCGCATTCCGTTACATTCCATTCCACATTCTATTCTCATTCCATTCCACATTCAATTCCACATTCCATTCCATTCCATTCCACATTCCATTCCATTGCATTACACATTACATTCCACATTCAATTCCACATTCCATTGCATTCCATTCCACATTCCATTCCACAGTCCACTTCACATTCCTCTCCACATTCCATTACACCTTCCACTGCCTTCCATTTAACATTCAATTACACATTCCTTTCCACATTGCATTGCATTACATTCCACATTCCATTCCACCTTTCATTTCACATTCCATTCCACATTCCAGAATTTTCCATTCTACATTCCTTTCCACTTTCCATTACACATTCCTTTCCACAATCCATTCCATTCTATTCCACTTTCCATTCCACATTGCATTCCATTCCAGTTCACATTCCATTCCACATTCCATTCCTTTCCATTTAAATATTCCATTCCATTCCTTTACACATTCTATTCCACATTCCATTCCATTCCATTCCATTCCACATTCCATTCCACATTATATTCCAAGTTACATTCCACATTCCATTCCACATTCCTTTCAATTCCACGTTCCGTTACACGATCTATTCCACATTCCATTCTGTGTTCCATTCCATTTCATTCCACGTTCCATTACACGATCTATTCCACATTCCATTCCATGTTCCATTCCATTTCATTCCACGTTCCGTTCCACATTAAATTCCATTCCATTCCACATTCCATACCATTCCATTCGATTCCATTCCGCATTCCATTCCATTCCATCCCACTTTCTATTCCACATTCCATTCCATTCCTTTCCACGTTCCATTACACATTCCATTCCTTTCCATTCCACATTCCTTTCCACGTTCCATTACACCTTTCATTCCTTTCCATTCCACATTCCATTCCATTCCATTCTGCATTCCATTCCACATTCCATTCCACACTGCATTCCACATTGAATTCCACGTTCCATTCCACATTCGTTTACAAGTTCCATTCCACGTTCCTTTACATTCCATTCCACTTTCCTTTGCACTTTCCATTCCATTGCATTCAACTTTCTATTCCACATTCCTTTCCACATTGTATACCACATTGCATTCCATTCCATTCCACATTCCATTCCACATACCGGCACATTCCATTCCACATTCCATTCTACATTGCATTCCATTTCATTCCACAATCCATTCCACATTGCCTTGCATTGCATTCCACATTCCATTCCACACTCAATTCCACATTCCTTTCCAATCCATTCCACGTTCCATTTCACGGTATACTCCACAGTCTATTCCACATTTCATTCCATGTTCCATTGCATTCAATTCCACGTTCCACTCCACTTTCCATTTCACTTTGCTTTCCACATTCCATTTCTCATACCATTCCACGTTGCATTCCACATTCCATTCCACGTTCCATTCCATCATCCATTCCACTTTCTGTTCCAGGTTCCATTCCGTTATATTCTATTCCATTCCACATTGTATTCCACATTGCACTCCATTCCATTCCACGTGACACACCACATTACATTCCACATTCCGTTCCACATTCCTTTCCATTCCGTTCCACATTCCATTCCATTCCATTCCACATTCCATTACACATTTCATTCCATTCTATTCCACATTCCATTCCACGTTCCGTTCCATTCCATTCCACGTTCCATTCCATGTTCCGTTCCATTCCATTCCACTTTCCATTCCATATTCTAAACCATTCCATTCCACATTCCATTCCATTCCATTCCTCATTCCATTCCACATTACATTCGACATTCCAACATTCCATTAAACGTTCCATTCCAAATTCCATATCATTCCATTCCACATTCCATTCCATTCCACTCCACATTCCATACAATTCCATTCCATTCAATTCCATTGCACATTCCATTCCATTCCATCCAAATTCTATTCCACATTCCGTTCCATTCCATTCCACATTCCATTCCACATTCCATTCCACACTGCATTCCACATTGCGTTCCACTTTCCATTCCACGTTGCATTCCAAATTCCATTCTACGTTGCTTTCCATTCCATTCCACGTTCCAATCCACAATCCATTCCATTCCATTCCACTTTCTATTCCAAATTCCATTCCACATTCCATTCCTCATTCCATTCCTTTCCTATCCACATTGCATTCCATTCCATTCCACATTATATTCCACATTCCATTATATTCCATTACACTTTCCATTCCACATTCCATTCCATTCCTTTCCACATTCCATTCCACATTTCCTTTCATTCCATTCCACATTCCATTCCACATTCTGTTCCAATCCATTCCACGTTCTATTTCATGTTCCTTTCCACAGTCCATTCCACTTTCCTTTCCACAATGTATTCCATTCCATTCCACGATCCACTCCACTTTCAAATCCTTTCGATTCCACGTTCCACTCCAAATTCCATTGCACATTCCATTTCACAGTCCATTCCAAATTCCTTTCCACGTTCCTTTCCATGTCCCGTTCCATGTTCCATTCCATTCCCTTTCAACGTTCCATTCCATTCCATTCCACTTTCTATTCCACATTCCTGTCGATTTTATTCCATCTTCCATTCCACATTCCATTCCATTCCATTCCACATTCCATTCCACATTCCTTTACACTTTCCATTCCGTTCCATTCCACATTCCATTCCACATTCCATTCCATTCCATTCCTCATTCCAGTACATATTCCATTCCATTCCATTCCACGTTCCATTGCACTTTCCTTTCCATTTCATTCCACGTTCCATTCCACATTCCATTGCAAATTCGATCGACTTTCCATTCCACATTCTATTCCACGTTCCATTGCATTCCATTCCCCATTTCATTGCATTCCTTTCCACGTTCCATTCCACATTCCATTCCATTCCATTCCAATTTCCTTTCTACATTCCATTCCACGTTCCATTCCACGTTCCATTCCATGTTCCATTCCATTCCATTCCATGTTCCATTCCACATTCCATTCCATTGCATTCCACGTTCCATTCCACATTCCATTCCACATTCCATTCCTCATTCCATTCCATCGCATTCCACATTCCATTCCACATTCCATTTCATTCCATTCCCTTTCACATTCTGTTCCATTCCATTGCACATTCCATTGAATTCCATTCCACATCCCATATCGCATTCCATTCCGTTCCATTCCACATTGCATACCACATTCCATTCCATGTTCCATTGCATTACTTTCCACATTGCGTCCCACATTCCACCCCACGTTCCGTTACATTCCATTCCAGATTGCATTCTACTTTGCATTAGACTTTCCATTCCATTCCATTCCATGTTCCATTATGCATTCCACTAGAGGATCCATTCCACGTTCCATTCCATGTTCCATTCCATTCCATTCCACGTTACATTCCATATTCTATTCCATTCCTTTCCACATTGCATTCCATTCCGTTCAACTTTCCATTCCATTCCATTCCACATTCCATTTTACGTTCCATTCCGCGTTCCATTCCATGTTCCATTCCACGGTCCATTCCATTCCATTCCACGTTCCATTCCAGGTTCCATTGCATTCCATTCCAGTTTCCATTACACTTTCCATTCCATCCATTCAACTTTACTTTCAACATTCCATTACACATTCCATTCCACATTATATTCCATTGTGTTCCACATTCCATTCCACATTCCATTCCACATTCCTTGCCATTCCATTCCACATTCCATTCCACGTTCCATTCAATATTCAATTACACATTCCATTCCATTCCATTCTGCATTACATTCCACATGGTATTCCATTCCATTTCACATTCCTTTCCATTCAATTCCTTATTTCGTTCCATTCCTTCGCATTGCACATTCCATTGCATTCCATTCCTTTCCCATTCCATTCTATTCCATTCCTTTCTATTCAACATTCCTTTCCAGTCCATTGCACATTGCATTCCATTCCATTCCACATTCCTTTCCACATTCCGTGCCACATTCTATTCCACGTTCCATTCTATTTCATTCACGTTCATTTCCATTCCATTCCACATGCCATATCATTCCATTCCACATTCCATTCCACATTCCATTTCTTTCCATTCCACATTCCATTCCTTTCCATTCCACACTGCATTCCACATTCCATTACATTCCCTTCCACTTTCCATTCTACATTTTACTCCATTCCATTCTACTTTCCATTCCACATTCCATTGCACTTTCCATTCCACATTCCATTCCACAATGCATTCCATTCCATTCCACATTCCATTCCAATCCATTGCACATTCCATTCTGTTCCATTCGACTTTCCATTTGACGTTCCATTCCACGTGGCTTTCCACATTCCATTTCACGTTCCATTCCATTCCTTTCCAAGTTCCATTCCATTCCATTCCACATTCCGTTCCATATTCCATTTCACATACCATTCCATTCCACATTCAATTCCACCCCATTCCACATTCCATTCCATTCTACTTTCCATTCCACATTACATTCCACGTTGCATTCCAATCCATTCCGCGTTCCATTCCACGTTCCATTCCATGTTCCACTCCATTCCATTGCACCTTCCATTCCACATTCCAATCCATTCCATTTCAAGTTCCAATCCACATTGCGTTCCACATTACATTCGACTTTCCTTTGGGTTCCATTCTAAATTCCATTAATCACTCCACTCGACATTACATTCCACATTACATTCCAGGTTCCATTCCATTCCATTCCTCTTTCCACTCCAATCCATTCCACATTCCATTCCATTCATTTCCACAGTTCATTCCACTCCATTCCATTTTATTGCACATTCCATTACATTACATTCCACATTCCATTCCATTCCATTCCACATTCCATTCCACTTTCCATTCCACATTCTATTCCTAATTCCATAACATACTTTCCACGTTCCATTCCATTCCATTCCATTCCTTATTCCTTTCCATTCAAATCCTCATTTATTTCCGTTCCATTGCATTCCACATTCTATTGCATTCCATTGCCATTCTTTTCAATTCCATTCCATTCCATTCCACATTCCTTTCCATTCCACTTTCCATTCCATTCCATTCCACATTCCATTCCATTCCATTGCCATTCTCTTCAATTCCATTCCATTGCATTCCTCATTCCTTTCCATTCCACTTTCCATTCCATTCCATTCCACATTCCATTCCGTATTCTTTTCCACGTTCCATTCCATTTCATTCCACATTCCATTCCATACCCTTTCACATGCCATTCCATTCCATTCCACTTTCCATTCCACGATGCATTCCATTCCATTCCACATTCCATTCCACATTCCATTCCACATTCCATTTAATTCTATTCCATATTCCATTCCTTTCTATTCCACATTGCATTACACTTTCCATTCCATACGATTCCACATTCCATTTCACATTCCGTTTCACATTCTATTCCACAATCCATTCGATTCGATTCCATTCCATTCCATTCCATTCCATTCCATTCCATTGCACTTTCCATTCCACATTTTATTGCATTTCGGTCCACATTCCATTCCACATTCCATTCCACATTCCTTTGCATTCCAGTCAACTTTCCATTCCACATTCCGTTCCATTCCATTCCACATTCCATTCCACATTGTATTGCATTCAGGTCCACATTCCATTCCACATTCCATTCCACATTCCTTTGCATTCCAGTCAACTTTCCATTCCACATTCCATTCCATTACATTCCATATTTAATTCCACATTCTTTTCCACGTTCCATTTGAATTCACTCCACATTCCATTCAATTCCGTTCCACATTCCATTCCAGATTCCATTCCATTCGATTCCATGTTCCATTCTGCATTCCATTCTATTCCATTCCACATTCCATTGCACATTCCATTGCATTCCATTCCACATTCCTTTCCATTCCATTCCACATTCCATTGCACATTCCATTCTACATTCCATTCCATTCCATTCCACATTTCATTCCATGTTACATTCCATTAATTTCCACTTTCCATTCCACGTTTCTTTCCACATTCCATTCCACATTCCATTCAACATTGCATTCCGTTCCATTCCACATTCCATTCCGTTCCATTCAACATTCCATACTACATTGCATTCCACATTCCATTCCACATTCCATTACACATTACATTCCATATTCCATTCCATGTTCCATTCCATTCCACTTTCCATTCCACATTCCATTCTATTCAATTCCTCATTCCATTTCAATCCATTCCACATTCCATTCCAAATAACATTTCACTTTCCATTCCATTCTCTTCCGTTCCTCATACCATTCCATTCCATTCCAATCCACATTCCATTCCATTCCATTGCCAGTTCAATTCCATTCCACATTCCATTCCATTCTATTCCACATTCCTTTCCACAATACATTGCACATTCCATTCCTTTCCATTCTATTCCACATTCCTTTCCTTTCCATTCCACATTCCATCCCACATTCCATTCACCGTTCTATTCCTTTCAATTCCACGTTCCATTCCCTTCCATTTTGTTCAACATTCCTTTCCATTCCATTCAATTGCACGTTCAATTCAACTCCATTGCATTACACTTTCCATTCCATTCCATTCCACATTTCTTTCCATTCCATTCCATTCCACATAGCCACATTTCATTCCATTCCAATCCACATTCCTTTCCATTCCATTCGAAGTTCAATTCCATTCCACAATCCATTCCATTCCATTCCGCCTTCCACTCCACATTCGATTGCACATTACATTCCATTCTGTTCTATTCCACATTCCATGCCATTCCATTCCGCATTCCATTCCATTCCATTCCACATTCCATGGCACATTACATTCCATATTCCATTCCCCGTTAAATTCCATTGAATTCCACTTTCCATTCCATTCCATTCCATTCAATTCCACGTTAAAATCAATATCATTCCACATTTCATTCCATTCAATTCCACATTCCTTTCAATTCCATTCCTCATTCCATTCCATTCCGTTCCACATTCCATTCCATTCCATTCCCATTCCATTTCACATTCCATTCCATTCCATTCCAATTTCCATTGCATTCCATTCCATTCCACATTCCATTCCATTCCATTCCACATTCAATTCCATTCCATTCCACATTCCATTCCACATTTCAACCCATTCCATTCCACATCCCATTCTGTTCCATTCCACATTCCATTCCATTGCATTCCACATTCCATTCCGTTCCATTCCACATTCCCTTCCACATTCCACTCCATTCCATTCTACATTCCTTTCTATTCCATTCCATTCCACATTCCATTCCATTCCATTCCATAAACGTTTCATTCCATTCCTTTCCACATTCCATTCCACATTCCATTCCACTTTCCATTCCATTCCACATTCCATTCCATTCCGTTCCATTCAATTCCAAATTCCATTCCATTCCATTCCATATTGCATTCCTTTTCACATTCCATTCCTTTCCATTCCATTCCAGTCCACATTCCATTCCATTCCATTTTACATTCCATTCCACGTTCCAGTACACTCTCCATTCCATTCCATTCCACGTTCCATTCCACCTTCCTTTCCATTCCTTTCCACATTCCATTCCTCATTTCATTACACGTTCCATTCCACGGGTCATTACATTTCATTCCACATTCCATTCCACTCCATTCCACATTCCATTCCATTCCATTCCATTCCACTTTACATTCCATTCCACTCCACATTCCATTCCACATTGCATTCCATTCCATTCCATATTCCATTCCATTCCGTTCCGTTCCACTTTCCGTTCCACATTCCATTCCATTCCATTCTATTCCACTTTACATTCCATTCCACATTCCATTCCATTCCATTCCACATTCCATTCCATTCCAATCCACATTCCATTCCATTGTATTCCACTCTATATTCCATTTCATTGCTTTCCATTCCATTCCACATTCCATTCTACATTCCATTCCACTACATTCCACTTTCCATTCCATTACTTTCCAATTTGTATTCCACATTCCATTCCACATTCCATTCCACATTCCATTCCTTTATATTCCACATTCCATTCCATATTAAATTCAACGTTCTATTCCATGTTTCCTTCTGCGTTCCGTTCCATATTCCATTCCACATTCCACTCCACGTTCCATTCCACTTTCCTTTCCATTCAATTCCAAATTCCATTCCTTTCCATTCCACGTTCCATTCCATTCCACTCCAGGTTCCACTCCATTGCATTCCACTTTCCATTCCATTCCATTTCACATTCCATTCCACGTTCCATTCCATTCCATTCCACATTCCATTCCACAACTCTTTGGACATTCCATTCCACATTCCATTCCATTCCGTTACACATTCCAGTCCACATTTCATTGCACATTCCATTCCACGTTCCATTCCATTATATTCCACATTCTTTTGCATTCCAATCCACATTCCATTCCATTCCATTCCACATTCCATTCCATTCCATTCCACATTCCATTCCATTCCTCTCCACATCCCTTTACACATTCCATTCCATTTCATTCCACATTGCGTTTCATTCCATTCCACGTTTCATTCCATTCCATTCCACATTACTTTCCACATTCCATTCCATTCCATTCCAATTTACATTCCATTCCATTCCATTACACATCCCATTCCACATTCCATTGCATTCCATTCCATTCCACATTCCATTTCACATTCCATTCCTCATTCCATTCCATTCCATTCCACATACCATTCCATAAAAATACGCATTCCATGCCATTCCATTCCATTCCACATTTGATTCTATTCCATTCCACATTTTATTCCATTCCATTCCAGAATCCATTCCTCTCCATTCTGTTCCATTCCATTCCTCATTCCATGGCATTCCATCCCATTACCCATTCCATTCCACATTCAATTCAACATTCCGTTCTATTCCACATTCCATTCCTTTGCATTCCATTCCTTTCAATTTCAAATTCCATTCCACATTCCATGCCCTTCCATTCCATATTCGATTCCATTCCATTCCACATTCCATTACACATTCCATTCCAGGATCCATTCCATTGCATTCCATTCCATTCCATTCTGGATTCCTATCCATTCCATTCGAAATTATATTCGACAGTCCATTCCATTCCATTCCACATACATTCAATTGCATTCCACATTCCATTCCATTCCATTCCACATTCCATTCCTTTCCATTGCACATTACATTCCACTTTACATTCCACGTTCCATTTCATTCCATTCCACTTCCATTCCATTCCATTCCATTTCAATTACCTTCCATTCCACAGTTTTTCCTTTCCATTCTACATTCCACTCCACATTCTATTAACTTCCATTCCACATTTTTTCCATTCCATTCCACATTCCATTCCATACCATTCCACATTCCGTTCCACATTCCATTAAATCCCTTTCTCATTCTTTTCCTTTCCATTTCACATTCCATTCCACTTTCCATTCCACGTTCCATTTCGCATTGCATTAAATTCCATTCCATTCCATTCCGGATTCCATTCCTTTTCATTCCACAATCTATTCCACATTCCATTCCATTCCATTCCATTCCATTCTACTTTCCATTCCACGATCCATTCCATTCCTTTCCACGTTCCATTCCATGTTCCATTCCACATTCCATTCCATGATACTTTCCATTGAACTCCACATTCCATTCCATTCCGTTCCACAATCTATTCCATTCAATTCCACATTACTTTCCATTCCATTCTTTCCATATTGCATTCCATTGCATTGCACATTCATTTCCATTCCATTCCACATTGCATTCCATTCCATTCCACATTGCAATCCATTCCATTCCACATTGCATTCCATTCCATTCCACCTTCCTTTGCATTCCATTCCATTCCATTCCATTTCACATTCCATTCCATTCCATTCCATTAAACATTAAACATTCCATTAAAAATTCCATTCCATTAAACATTCCATTAAACAGTCCATTCCATTAAACATTAAACATTCCATTAAACATTCCATTCCGTACCACTTGCATTCCATTCCATTCCGCATTCCATTCCATTCCAAATTCCATTCCTTTCCATTCCACATTCGATTCCACATTCCATTCCATTAGACATTCCATTCTACATTCCATTCCATTCCATTCCACATTAAATTCCATTTTCCTTTCCATTCCATTCCACACTTCATTCCACATTCCATTCCATTCCATTCTACATTCCATTCCATTCTATACCATTCCATTCAACATTCCATTCATTTCCATTCTGCATTCCATTCCATTCCATTCTGCATTCCATTCCATTCCATTCCGCATTCCATCCCATTCCATTGTGCATTCCATTCCATTACATTCCACAATCCATTCCGTTCCATTCCACATTCCTTTCCACATTCCATTTCACATTCCATTCCAATCTGTTCGACATTCCTTTCAATTTCATTCCACATTCCATTCCAGATGCAATTCCATTCCATTTCACATTACATTGCCTTCAATTCCACATTCCTTTCCTTTCCTTGCCATATTCCATTCCTTTCAATTATACATTCCATTCCATTCAACATTCCACCCCATTCCTTTCCATTCAAATGCAAATTCCATTCCACATTCCATTGCATTCCATTGCATTGTACGTTACATTTCATTTATTCAACATTGCATTCCATTCCATTCCACCTTGCATTCCATTCCATTCTGTTCCACATTCAATTCCATTCCATTCCACATTTCATTCCTTTGTATTCCATTCCATTCCATATTACATTCCATTCCATTCCACTTTCCATTCCATTCCATTCCACATTCCATTGCAAATTCCATTCCACATTCTATTACATTCCATATTCCATTAAATTGCATTACATTCCATTCCACATTCTACTCCATTCCTTTCCATTCAATTCGATTCAACATTGCATTCCATATTTCTTTCCCTTCCATTCCATTCCACATTCCATTCCAATCCATTCCACATTCCATTCCATTCCCTGCACTTTCCATTCCACTCCATTCCACAATCCATTCCATTCCATTCCACATTCCATTCCAAATTCCATTCGATTCCATTCCACATTCCATTGCATTCTATACCACATTCCACTCCATTCCACTCCAAATTCCATTCCACATTCCATGCCATTCCATTATGCATTGCGTTCCATTCCATGGCACATTGCATTCCATTCCATTCCATTCCACATTCCATTCCACATTCCAATCCATTCCATTCCACATTCCATTCAATTCCATTCCACATTCCATTCCATTCTATTCCACATTCCGTTCCACATTCCATTACATTCCATGACACATTCCTGTCCATTGCATTCCATATTCCATTCCACATTCCATTCCATTCCATTCCACCTTGTGTTCCACATTCCATTCCATTCCAGTCTACATTCCTTTCTATTCCATTCCATTCCACATACCATTCCATTCCATTCCATAAACGTTTCATTCCATTCCTTTCCACTTTCCATTCCACATTCCATTCCACTTTCCATTGCATTCCACATTCCATTCCATTCCACATTCCTTTCCATTCCATTCCACATTCCATTCCATTCCATTCCAAATTCCATTCCGTTCCATTCCATATTGCATTCCATTTCAGATTCCATTCCTTTCCATTCCATTCCATTTCACATTCCTTTCCATTCCATTTTACATTTCATTCCATGTTCCACTACTCTCTCCATTCCATTCCATTCCACATTTCATTCCACGTTCCATTCCATTCCTTTCCACATTCCATTCCTCATTTCATTGCACATTCCTTTCCACGGGTCATTACTTTTCATTCTACATTCCATTCCATTCCATTCCACATTCCATTCCATTGCATGCCATTCCACTTTCCATTCCATATTCCATTCCATTCCATTCCATTCCATTCCACTTTACATTGCATTCCACTTCAAATTCCATTCCAATTTCCATTCCATTCCATTCCATATTCCATTCCATTCCGTTCCATTCCACTTTCCATTCAACATTCCATTCCATTACATTCCATTCCACTTTACTTTCCATTCCACATTCCATTCCATACCATTCCACATTCCATTCCATTCCAATCCACATTCCATTCCATTCCATTCCATATTCCATTTCATTGCTTTCCATTCTGTTCCACATTCCATTCTACATTCCATTCTGCTACATTCCACTTTCCATTCCATTACATTCCACTTTGTATTCCACATTCCATTCCACATTCCATTCCGTTATATTCCACATTCCATTCCATATTAAATTGCATGTTCCATTCCTTGTTTCTTTCTGGGTTCCGTTCCATATTCCATTCCACATTCCATTCCATGTTCCATTCCACATTCCTTTCCATTCAATTCCAAATTCCATTCCTTTCCATTCCAAGTTCCATTCCATTCCACTCCACGTTCCACTCCATTTCATTCCACTTTCCATTCCATTCCATTTCACATTCCATTCCACATTCCATTCCATTCCATTCCATATTCCATTCCACAAATCGTTCGACATTCCATTCCACGTTCCATTGCATTCCATTCCACATTCCATTCCACATTTCATTGCACATTCCATTCCACGTTGCATTCCATTACATTCCACATTCTTTTCCATTCCATTCCACATTCCATTCCATTCCATTCCACATTCCATTGCATTCCATTACACATTCAATTCCATTCCACTCCACATTCCTTTCCACATTCCATTCCATTTCATTCCACATTGCATTCCATTCCATTCCACGTTTCATTCCATTCCTTTCCACATTACTTTCCACATTCCATTCCATTTCATTCCACATTCCATTCCATTCCATTCCAATTTAAATTCCATTCCATTCCATTACACATCCCATTCCACATTCCATTCCATGCCATTCCATTCCACATTCCTTTCCATTCCAATCCACATTCTATTCCACTTCATTCCATTCTACATTCCATAGCATTCCATTCCACATTCCATTCCATTCCATTCCATTCCAGTTTCCATTCGATTCCATTCCACATTCCATTCCACATTTCATTCCATTCCATTCCACCTTCCATTGCATTCCATTCCACATGGCATTCCACGTTTCATTCCGAGTTCCTTTCCACGTTCTGTTACACGTTCCATTCCATTGCATTCCACACTACATTCCACATTCTATTCCATTCCTTTCCACCTTCCATTCCACATTCCATTCCATTCTACATTCAATTCCATTCCATTCCACATTTCCTTCCTTTCCACATTCCATTCCATTCCGCATACCATTCCAATTCCTTTCAACGTTGCATTCCACGATCCATTCTACGTTCCATTCCACATGCCATTCCACATTCCATTGCATTCCCCATTACTTTCCATTTCTTTCCATTCCATTCAACATTCCATTTCATTCCACTTTCCATTCCACTTTCCCTTACACATTCCATTCCACGTTCCATTAAACGTTCCATTCCACATTACATTCCACATGCCCTTCCATTACATTGCACATTGCATTCCACGTTCCATTCCACATTCCATTCTATTCCAGATTGCATTCCGCATTCCAATCCATTGCACGTTCATTTCAACATTCCATTCCATTCCATTCCTTTCCGTTGCACGTTCCATTCCATTCCATTCCACATTGAATTCCACGTTCCATTCCACATTGCATTCCACATTCCATTCCACATTCCATTCCACTTTCCATTCCATTATATTCCACCTTCCATTCCACATTTAATTCCACGTTCCTTTCCACGTTCCCTTCCACGTTCTATTCCATGTTCCATTCCACATTCCGTTCCACATTCCATTCCACAGTCCTTTCCATTGCATTCCACATTCCAATCCATTCCATTCCACTTTCCATTCTATCCCATTCCACGTTTCATTCCATTGCATTCCAGTTTCCATTCCATTCCATTCCAAGTTTCATTCCACATTCCATTCCTTTATATTCCACATTCCATTCCATTGCATTGCACATTCCATTCCATATTCCATTCCATTCATTTCCGCATTCCATTCCCCTCAATTCCACATTCCATTCCACGTTCCATTCCACGTTCCATTTCATGTTCCATTCCATTCCCTTCCAGATTTCTTTCCACATTCTATTCCATCCCCTTCCACATTGCATTCCACATTCCATTCCATTCAATTCCACCTTCCATTCAACATCATTCCACGTTCCTTTCCTTTACACATTCCATTCCATTCCACATTCCATTCCACTTTCCTTTCCATGTTCCATTCCACGTTCCATTCAATGTTCCATTCCACATTCCATTCCACATTCAATTCCATTCCATTCCACATTCTATTCCATTCCACGTTCCATTCCACGTTCCATTCCACGTTCCATTCCACATTCCATTCCATTACATTCCACATTGCATTCCATTCCATTCCATTACAGATTCCATTCTATTCCATTCCATTCCATTCCACATTCCATTCCATTCCATTCCATTACTTTCCTTTCCATTCCACTCCACATTCTATTCCATTTCGTTCCATTTCACATTCCATACCATTCCATTACACATTCCATTCCATTCCTTTCTGTTCCATTCCATTCCATTCCATTCCATTCCATTCAATTCCCCTTTTCATTCCATTCCATTCCACATTGCATTCCGCATGCCATTCCACATTCCATTCTATTTCACATTGCATTCCACATTCATTCCAATCCATTCCATATTGCAGTCCACATTCCATTCCATTCCACTCCACGTTCCATTCCATTCCCCTCCACGTTCCATTCCATTCCCGTCCACATTCCATGCCACATTCCATTCCACATTCATTTCCATTCCATTCCACATTCCATACCATTCCATTCGACATTCTGTTCCATTCCTTTCCACATTGCTTTTCAAATTCCACTCCCTTGCACATTCCATTCCAAATTCCATTCCATTCAATTGCATTCCAGTAGAAATTCCATTCCATTCCATTCCACATTCCATTTCATTCCATTCCACATTAAATTCCATTCCACCTTCCATTCCATTCCATTCCACATTCCATTACATATCCCATTCCGTTAAATTTCATGTTCCATTCCACAATCCATTCCATTCTTTCCACATTCCATTCAAGTACATTCCACATTCCATTCCATTCATAACAATTTCCATTCCACATTCCATTCCATTCCATTCCATTCCACGTTGCATTCCACTTCCTGCTCTTTTCCATTCCACATTCCGTTCCATTCCATTCCATTCCACATTCCATTCCATTCCATTCCACATTCCATTCGATTCCATTCCATTCCATTCTACTTTCCCTTCCACATTGCATTCCGTTCCATTCCATTCCAATTTCCCTTCCACATGACATTCCGTTCAATGTCACATTCCATTGTATTCCATTACACCTTCCATTCCATTCCATTTCATGTTTCATTCCTCGTTTCCCTACATTCCATTCCACGTTCCATTCCAAGTTCCAACACTCCATTCCACATTCCATTGTGGAAATGAAGGGAATGTATGTCGAATGGAATGTCTAATGGAATGGAATGGAATGTGCAATGAATTTCAATGTAAAGTGGAATGGGAAGGAATGGAATGTGGAATCCAATGGAATGGAATGTGGAATGAAATTCAATGGAATATGGAATGGATAGGAAAGGAATATGGAATGCAATAGAGTGGAAGGAAAAGTGGAATGGAATGAAATGGAATGTGGAATAGAATGGAATGAAATGTGTAATGGAATGTGGAATGCGATTGAATGGAATGTGGAATGGAATGTGGAATGCAATGCAATGGAATGTGGAATGGAATATGGAATAGAATGTGAAATGAAATGGAATGGAATGTGGAATGGAAAGTGGAATGCAATGTGGAATTGAACGGAGTGAAATGTGGAATGTATTGAGCAATGGAATATGTAATGAAATGGAATGGAATGTGGAATGGAATGTGAAATGTAACGTGGAATGGAATGTTTAATGCAACGTGGAATGGAACGTGGAATGGAATGGAGTGGAATGGAATGGAATGTGTAATGGAAAGTAAAGGAAAGAGGAATGGAATCCGGAATGGAATGCAATGCAATGGAAGGTGGAATTGAATGGAATGGAATGTGGAATTGAAAGAATGGAATGTGGAATGGAATGGAATGGTATGGAATGTGGAATGGAAAGGTATGGAATGTGGAATGGAAACGAAAGCAATGGAATTGAATGTGGAAGGGAATGGAATGCAATGTGGAATGGAATGGAATGTGAAATGGAATGGAATGGAATGTGGATTTCAATGAAATGGAATGGGAAGAGGTATGGAATGGGGTGGAATGGAATGTGCAATGGAACGTGGAATGGAATGTGAAATGGAAAGTGGAATGGAAAGTGAAAGGGAATGGAATGGAACACAGAATGGAATGGAATGAAACATGGAATGCAATGTAGTGGAACGTGGAATGGAACATGGAATGCAATGTAGTGGAACGTAGAATGGAACGTGGAGCGGAACTTCGAATGGAACACGGAATGTAATGTGGAAGGAATGTGGAATGGAGTGGAAGGGAATGTGGAATGCAATGGAATGGACTGTGGAATGGAATGGCATGGAATGTGGAAAGGAATGTGGAATGGAATGTTGAATGGAATGTGGAAAATAATGTACTGGAATGTGGAACGAAATGTGGAATGGAAAGTGGCGTGGAACGGAATGGAATGTGAAATGGAATGAGGAGTGGAAAGTGGAATGGAATGAGGAGTGGAATGTGGAATGGAATGTGGAATGGAATGGAATGGAATGTGGAATGGAATGGAATGGAATGTGGAATTTAATGGAATGGAATGTGTGATGGAATGGAATGGAATGTGGAACGGCATGGAATTGAATATGGAATGGAAAGGAAAGGAATGTGGAATGTAATGGAATGGAAAATGGAATGGAATATCTAATGCAATGGAATGGAATGCGGAATGGAGTGGAATGGAAAGGAATGGAATGTGGACTGGAATCCAGTGGAATGTGGTATGGAATGGAAGGGAATCTGTAGTGGAATTTAATGGAATTTGGAATGGAATGGAAAGGAATTGATTGTGGAGTGGAAAAGAATTGAATGGTATGTGGATTGCTATGCAATATGGAATGGAATGGAATTGAAAATAAAGTGGAGTGGAATGGAATAAAATGTGGAGTGGAATGCAATGGAATTTGAAATGCAATGGAATGGAATGTGGAATAGAATGGAAAGGAATGTGGAATGGAATGAAACGGAATGCGGAATGGAATGCAATGGAATGTGGAATGGAACGGAATGGAAAGTGGAATGGAATGCAATGCAATATGGAATGGAATGGAATGGAATGCGGAACGGAAAGGAATTGTATGTGAAATGGAAGGCAATGGGATGTGGAATGGAATTGAATGCAATGTGGAATTAAATGGAATGGAATGGAATAGAATTTGGAATGAAATTGAATGGAATGGAATGGAAGGAGGAACGGAATGGAATGGAATGTGGAATGGAATGGATAGGAATGCAATGTAGAATGGAATGGAATGGAATGTGGAATGGAATGGAATCAATTGGAATGTGGAATGGAATGTGGAATGGAATGGAATGGAATTGAATGGAATGAGGTATGGGATGTGCAATGGAATGGAATGGAAACTGGAATGGAATGGAAGGGAATGTAGAATGGAATGTGAAATGGAATGTGCAATGGAATGTGGAATGGAATGGAATGTGGAATGCAATGTAATGAAAAAGAATGGAATGTGGAATGGAATGGAATGGAATTTGGAATGAATTGGAGTGGAATGGAATGTGGAATGGAACGCGGAGAGAAATGGAATGCAATGTGGAATGGAAATTGGAAGGGAATGGAAAGTGGAATGGAATGGTATGTGGAATGGAATGGAATGGAATGTGGAATTTAATGTGGAATGGAAAGGAATGGAATGTGAAATGGAATGTGGAATGGATTGAAATGGAATGGAATGGAAAGTGGAATGGAATGGAAAGTAATGTGTAGTGGAATGTGGAATGGAAAGGAATGGAATGTGGAATGGAATGTGGAATGGAGTGGAATGAACTTTGGAATGCAACATGGAATGGAATGAAATGGAATGTGGAATGGAAAGGAATGTGGAATGGAATGGAATGGAATGTGGAATGGAAGGTATAATGGAATGGAATGTGGAATGGAAAATGGAATGGAATGGAATGGAATGTGGAATGAAATGTAATGCAGAATGGAATGGAATAGAATGTCGAATGGAATGGAAAGGAACGTGGAATTGAGTGTGGAATGGGTTGGAATGGAACGTGGATTGGAATGGAATGGAATGTGAAATGGAACGTGGAATGGAATGGAATGTAGCATTGAATGCAATGTGGAATGGAATGGAATGGAACGTGGAACGGAAGGTGGAATGTAACATGGAATGGAAAGTGGAATGGAACGTAAAATGGAATGTGGAATGTGCAATGCAATGGAAAGGAATTTGGAATCGAATGGAATGGAATGTAGACTGGAACGTGGAATGGAATGGAATGGAATGTGGAATGGAATGTGGAATGGAACGTGGAGAGGAATGTGAAATGGAACATGGAATGCCATGTGGAATGGAATGTTGAATGGAATTTGGAATGGAATGGCATGTGGAATGGAATGGAATGTGGGATGGATCGTTAAATAGAATGCAATGGAATGTGGAATGGAATGTGGAATGGGATGTATAGGAATGTAATAGAATGTGGAATGGAAAGGAATGGAATGTGGAATGGGATGAGGAATGGAATGTGATGGAATCTGGAATGGAATGTGGAATGGAATGGGAAGAAATATGGAATGGGATGTGGACTGGAGTGGAATGGAATGCGGAATTGAATGGAATGGAATTTGGAATGGACAGGAATGGAACGTGGAATAAACGTGGAATGAACCTGGAATGGAATTTGAATGGAATGGAATGCAATATGAAACGAAACGTGGAATGGAATGTGGAATGGAAAGTGGAATGGAATGGATTGGAATGGAATGGAATGGAATGCAATGCTATGGAGTGGAATGGAATGGAATGTGGAAAGGAATGGAATGGAATGTAAAGTAATGTGGAAAGGAAAGGAATGGAATCTGGCATGCAATGTAATGGAATGGAATGTGGAATGGAATGGAATGGAAATGAATGGAATGTTGAATGGAATGGAATGTGAAATGTAATGGAATGTTGAATGGAATGGAATGTGGAATGGAACAGAATGGAAGGTAGAATGGAATGCAATGGAATGCGAAATGGAATACGGAATAAAATAGAATGTAATGTGGAATTGAACGAGGACTGGAACGTGGAATGGAATGAAATGGAACGTGGAATAAAGCATGGAATGGAACGCGGAATGGAATGTGGAATGGAATGGAAGGGAATGTGGAATGCAATGGAATTGAATGTGGAATGGAATGTGGAATGGAATGCGGAATGCAATGTGGAATGGAATGGAATGCAATGTGGAATGTAATGGAATTGAATGTGGAATGGAAAGTGGAATGGAATGTCGAAAGGAATGGAATGGAAAGTGGAGTGGAATGGAATGGAAAGTGGAGTGGAATGGAATGCAATGTGGAGTGTAATGGAATGGATTGTGGAATGCAATGGAATGGAATGTCGAAAGGAATGGAATGTAATGTGTAATGGAATGTGGAGTGGAATATGAAATGAAGTAGATTGGAATGTGGAGTGGAATGGAATGGAATTTGGAATGGGAATGAAAGGAACGTGGAATGGAATTGAATGGAATGGAATTGAATGGAATAGAATGCAATGTGGAATGGAATGGAATGGAATCTGGAATGGAATTGAATGGAATGCAATGTGGAATGGAATGTGGACTGGAATGGAATGGAATGTAAAGGAATGTGTAGTGGAATGGAATGGAATGGAATGGAATTGGGTGTGGAATGTAATGCAATGGAATGTGGAATGGATTGTAATGGAATTTGGAACACCATGGAATGGAATGTGGAATGGAATGGAATGCAATGTGTAATGGAATTGAATGGAAAGTGAAATGATATTATATGAAATGTGGAATGGAATGGTATAGAATGTGGAATGGAATGGAGTGGAATTTTGAATGGAATGAAATGGAATGGAATGCGGGCTGGAATGCAACGGAATGGAATGGAATGTGGAAAGAAATGGCATGGAATGTGGAATGGAAAGGAATGAAACGTGGAATGGAACCTGGTAATGGAACATGGAATGGAATGGAATGGAATGTTTAATGGAATGGAATGGAATGTGCCATGGAATATGGAATGAAATGGAATGTGGAATGTATTGTTGAATGGAATGTGGAATGGAATGTGGAATGGAATGGAATGGAATGTGAAATGGAACATGGAATGGAAAGGAATGGAATGGAATGGAATGTGTAATGGAAAGTGAAATGTAATCGAATGGAATGTGGAATGGAATGGAGTGGAAAGTGGAATGGTGTCTGGAATTCAATATTGAATGGAATGTGGAACGGAACGGAATGGAAAGTGGAATGGAATGTGCAATGGAATGTGGAGTATAATGTAATGGATTAGAATGGAATGTGGAATGCACACATGGAATGTAACGTTGAATGGAATGTGGAATGGAACGTGGAATGGAATGTGGAATGGAATGTGGAATGGAATGAAATGTGGAGTGGAATGGAATGAAATGTGGAGTTGAATGGAATGGAATGTGGAAAGGAATGGAATGCAATGTAATGTGAAATGGAATGGAAAGGAATGAAATGTGGAACACAAAGGAATGGAATGGAACGGAATTTAATGGAATGGAATGTGGAATGGAATGGAATATAATGTGGAATGGAAAGGGATGGAATGTGGAATGGAATGAAATGCAACGGAACGTGTAATGGAATAGAGCGGAATGGAATGGAATGGAATGGAATGTGGATTGGAATATTGAATGGAATGCAGAATGGAACGTGGAATGGAATGGAATGGAATGTGGATTGGAATGGATTGGAATGTGGAATGGAATGTGGAATGGAATGGAAGGGAATGGAATATGTAATGGAATGGAATGGAATTTAATGGATAGGAATGTGGAATGTAATGGAATGGAATGTGGAATGTAATGTTGAATGGAATTCGGAATGGAATGGAATGGAATGTGGAATAGTTCGTGGAACTGAATGGAATGGAATTTAATGGATTTTGGAATGGGGAGGTATGGATTATGTAATGGGATGGAATTGAATGTGGAATGGATTCGAATGGAATGAAATGTGGAATGGATTGGAATGCAATGTGGAATGGAATGTGGAATGGAATGTGGGATAGAATATGTAATGGAATGGAATGGATTGTGGAATGGAATGAAATGGAATGTGGAATGCAATGGAAGGGAACATGGAATGGAATGGAATGGAATGTGGAATGGATTGGAATGGAATGTGGAATGAAATGTGGAATGGAATGGAATGGAATGGAATTTGGAATGGAATGGAATGGAATGTTGAATAGAAATGAATGAAATGTGGAATGGAATGGAATGGAATGTGAAATGGAATATAGAATGGAATGGAATGGAATGTGTGATGGAATGGAATGGATGGAATGTGGAATGGAATGGAATGGAATGGAATGGAATGTGAAATTGAATGGAAAAAGGAAAAGAATATGTAATGGAATGGAATGGAATGGAATGTGGAGTGGAATGAAATGGAGTTGAGAGGAATGGGATGAAGTGGAGTGGAATGTAGTGGAGTAGAGTGGAATACATTGGAGTGGAGTTTTTTGGATGCAGAGGAGTGTAATGGAAAGCGACGGAATGGAGTGGAGTGGATTGGACTGGAAAGTAGTGGAATGGAACAGAATGGAATAGCACAGAATGGAATGTAATGGAGTGGAGTATAATGGAGTGGAGTAGAGTGGAGTGGAGTGTAGAGAAGTGAAGTGGAGTGGACTGGAATGAAGTGGAGTGGAAAAGAATGGAGTTGATTGGAAAGAACTGGAAAGGAGTGGAATATAATGGAGTGGAATGGAATGGATTGGAGTGGAATGGAATGGAATGGAGTGGAGTCGATTGGAGTGGAGTGGAACGGAGTGGAGTTTAATGGAATGTAGTGTAGTGTAGTCGATTGCAATGGAGTTTAGTGTAGTGGAATGGAGTGGAATATAGTGAAACGGAGTGCAATGTAATGGAATGGAATGGAGTGGAATGAGGTTGTGTGGAGTGGAGAGGAGTGTAGTGGAGTGGAGAGCAGTGGAATGGAAGGGAGTGGAATGGAGTGGAATGGAAGGGAGTGGAATGGAGTAGAGTGGGATGGAATGGAATGGAAAGGAAAGGAATGGAACTCAGTGGTATGGAATATATTAAAATGGAATGAAATGGAATGGAGTGGAATGGAGTAGAGTGGAGTGGGGTTGAGGAGAGTGGAATGGAGTGCAATTGACTGGAATGGAATGGATTGGAATGGAATGGAATGGAGGGGAATAGAACAGAATGGAATAAAGAATTGTGAGCTGAGATAATACCACTACACTCCAGGCTTTGAGACATACTGAGATACTCTCAAAAGAAAGGAATGGAATGGAATGGAGTGGAATGGAATGGAATGCAATGGAATGGAGTGTACTGGAGTGGAGCGGAATGAAGTGGAGTGGAGTGGAATGGATAGGAAGGGAATGGAATTGAATGAAATGGAATGAAGGCTAGTGGATTGGGGTGGAGTGGAGTGCAGTGGAATGGAGCAAAATGGAATGTGATGGAGTCGAATGGAGTGGAGTGGAGTGGAGTCCGGTGGAGTGGAGAGGAGAGGAATGAAATGGAATGGAATTGGATGTAATGGAATATAGTGGAGTTGAGTGGAGGGGAACAGAGTGGAATGGAATGGAAATGAATGCAATGGACTGAAATGGAATGAAATGGAATGGAATGGAATGGAATTTAATGAAATTGAATGCAATGGAATAGAAGGCAATGCAACGGAAAGTTGACATGTAATGAGAGTTGAGATTGTGCCACTGCACTCAAGCCAGGGTGACACAGTGATATACTGTCAAAAGAAATGAATGGAATGCAATAGAGTGAAATGCAATGGAATGTAATATAATGGAGTGGACTGCAGTGGAGTGTTGTGAAGTGGAGTGGAGTGGAGTGGAACGGAGTGGAATGGAATGGATTTGAATGGAATGGAATGGAATGGAATGCAATAGAATGTAATGGAATAGAATGCAATGTAACGGAAAGTTGTCTTGTAATGTGAGCTGTGATTGTGCCACTGCACTACAGCCTGGCTGACACAGTGATATCCTTTGGAAAGAAAGGAATGGAATGCAATGGAGTGAAGTGGAATTGAACGGAATGGAGTAGAATGGAGTGGACTGGAGTGGAGTAGAGTGGAGTGGAATGGACTTGAATGGAATGGGATGGAGTGGAATGGAATTGTGATGAGTTCAGTGGAGTGGAGTGAAATAGAATAGAATGGAATGGGATGGAATGGAATGCAATGGTATGACGAAAAGAAAGGTCAGCTGACATTGTGCCAATGCACTCCAGCCTTTGTGACAGTGTGAGATCTTGTTGAAAGAAAGGAATGGAATGGAATTGAGTGGAATGGAACGGAATGGAATGGAGCGGTGTGGAGTAGAGTGGAGTTCAGTGCAGTGGAGTGGAGTGGAGTGGAATGAAATGGAGTGGAGAGAAGTAGAGTGGAATGGAGTGGAGTGGAATGGAGTGGAGTGAATGAAATAGAGTGGTGTGGAGTGGAAGGGAATTGATTTGAGTGGAATGGAATGGAAAGGACTGGAATGCTATGCAATGGGATGGAGTGGAGTGAAATGGAATGAAGAGGAGTGGGATGGAATGGAATGGAGTGGAATGGAATGGATTGGAGTGGAGAGGAGAGGAGTGGAATGGAGTGGAGTGGAATGGAGTGATGTGGAGTGGAGTGGAGTGGAATGGAATGGAACGGGGTGGAAAGGAATGGAATGGAATGGAATGGAGTGGAATGTAATGGAATGGAGTGGAGTAGAATGTAATGGAATGGAATGGAGTGGAATGGAATGGAGTGAAGTGGAATGGAATGGAATAGAGTTGAATGGAATGGAATGGAATAGAGTTTAATGGAATGGAATGGAATGCAGTGGAATGTAATGGAATGGAATGCAGTGGAATGAAATGGAATGGAATGCAGTGGAATGGAATGGAGTGGAGTGGAATTGAATGTAGTGGAGTGGAATGGAAAAGAATGGAGTGGAGTCGAGTGGAGTGCAGTGGAGTGGAGTGGAGTGGAACAGCATGGAATGGAATGGAATTGAATGGAATGGAAAGGAATAGAATGTAGTGGAATGCAATGGAATGTTATTAAAGAGAATGCAGTGCAAATGGAAAGATGTCCTGTAATGTGAGCTGTGATTGTGCCACTGCACTCCAGCCTGGCTGACCCAGTGATATCCTGTGAAAAGAAACGATTGAAATGCCATGGAGTGAAATGGAATGGAACGGAAAGGAGTGGAGTGGAGTGGAGTAGAGTCGAATGGAGTGGGATGCAGTGGAATGGAATGGTATGGAGTAGTGTGAAATAGAATGGAGTGGAATGGAATGGGATGGGTTGCAATGCAACGGAATGATGAAAAGAAATGTGAGCTGAGATTGTGCCACTGCACTCCAGCCTTTGTGACAGTGTGAGATCCTGTGGAAAGAACGGAATGGAATGGAATGGAATAGAATGGAGTGAAGTGGAGTGGAGTGGAGTGAAGTGGAATGGAATGGAGTGGAGAGAAGTACAGTGGAATGTAGTGGAGTGGAAAGGAGTGGAATGGAGTGGAGTGGAATGGAATGGAATGAAGTGGAGTGGAATGGAATGGATAGGAGTGGAATGCTATGGAATAGGATGGAGTGGAGAGCAATGGAATGAAGAGGAGTGGAATGGAATGGAATGGAATTAAATGGAGAGGAATGGAATGCACTGGAGTAGAGTGGAATGGAATGGAGTGGAGTAGAGTGGAAGAGAATTGTGTAGAGTGGAGTGGAATGGATTGGAGTGGAGTGGAATGGATTGGAGTGGAGTGGATTGGAATGGAATGGAATGGGGTGGAATGGAGTGGAATGGAATGGAGTGGAGTGGAATGTGATGGAATGGAGTGGAGTGGAATGCAATGCAGTGGAGTGGAATGGAATGAAATGGTGTGGAATGGAATGGAATGAAATGGAATGCAGTGGAATGGAATGGAGTGGAGTGGAATTGAATGGAGGGGAATGGAATGGAATGGAGTGGAATTGAGTGGAGTGCAGTGGGGTGGAGTGGAAAGTAGTGGAGTGGAGTGCAGTGGAGTGGAGTGGAGTAAAGTGGAGTGGAGGAGTGCAGCCGAGTGGAGTGGAGTGGAATGGAGTGGAATGGAGCGGAGTGGAGCGGAATGGAATGTGGTGGAATGGAGTGGACTGGAGTTGAATGGAATGGAGTGGAGTGGACTGGAGTGGAATGGAGTGCACTGGAGTGGAGTGGAGTGGAGTGGTATTCAATGGAGTGGAGTGGACTGGAATGGAATGGAATGGAAAGGAATGGAAAACATGAAATGTGAGCTGAGATTGTGCCACTGCACTCCAGGCTGGGTGACAGAGAGGGATACTCTAGAAAGAAAGGAATGGAATGGCATGCAGTGGCATGGAATAGAATGGAATCAAATGGAGTGGACTGGAATGGAGTGGAGTGAAGTGGAGTAGAGTGGAATGGAGAGGAATGGAATTGGTGGAATGGAATGGAATGAAGTGGAGTGGAGTGTGGTGGTGTGGTGTCCAGTGGAATGGAGCGGATTGGAATGGGATGGAGTGGAATGGATAATAGTGGAGTGCGTTGGAGAGGAGAGGAGTGGAATTGAGTGGAATGGCATCGGAAGTAACGGAATGTAGTGGACTGGAGTGGTGTGGATTTGTACGGAGTGGAATGGAATGGAATTAAGTGGAATGGAATGGAATTAAGTGGAATGGAATGGAATGGAATGGAATGGAATGAAAGGGAATGCAATGCAATGCAACGGAGTAGCATGAAATATAATGGAAAGTTGACGTGTAATGTGCGCTGAGATTGTGCCACCCCACTTCAGCCTGGGTGACACAGTGATATCGTGTAGAAAGAAAAGAATGAAATGGAGTGGAGTGGATTGGAATATAGAGGAGTGGAAGAGAATGGAGTGGAGTAGAATAGAATGGAGTGGATTGGAAAGGAATGGAATGGAGTGGAGTGAAATGGAATGGAATTGAGTAGAGTGTATTGGAATGGAGAGGAGTGGAAAGGAATGGAGTGGCGTCGCCTGCAGTGGATTGGAATGGAGTCTAATGGATTGGAGCGTACTGGAATGGAGAGGAATGGAATTTAATGGAGTGGAATGGAGTGGAATGTAATGGAGTGTAGTGGAATGGAATGGAGTGGAGTGGAGTTTATTGGTGTGGAATAGAGTGGAATGGAATGGAGTGTAGTGGAACGCAGTGGAGTGGAGTGGAGTGGAGTGGATTGGAATGGAATGGAGTGGAAGAGAATGGAGTGGAATGGAGTGGAGTGGAGTGGATTGGAGTGGAGAGGAATGAAATGGAATGGAGTGGAATGCAGTGGAATGGAATTGATTGGAGTGGAATGGAATGGAATGAAATGGAGAGGAGTGGAATGGAATGGAGTGGAATGGACAGGAATGGAATGGAGTGGAATGGAATGGAGTAGAGTGGAATGGAATGGAATGGAATGGAGTCAAATGGAATGGGATGGAGTTAAGTGGAGTGTAGTGGAGTGGATTGAAGTGGAGTGGAACGGAGTCAAATGGAATGAAGTGGAGTGAAATGGAATGGAGTGGAGTGTAATGGAGTGATATAGAATGGAACGGAACTGGATGGAATGGAATGCAATGGAATGATGGGAAGAAAGGTGAGCTGAGACTGTGTCACTGCATTCCAGCATTTGTGACAGAGTGAGATCCTTTGGAAAGAAAGGAATGGAATGGAATGGAGTGGAATGCAATACAATGGAGTAGACTGGAATGGAGTGGAGTTGTTTGCAATGGAATGGAGTGGAGCAGAATGTCGTAGAGTGGAATGGATTGGTGTGGAGTGGAATGGAGTTGACAGAAGTGTAATGAAATGGAGTGGAATGGAATGGAATGGAGTGGAGTGGACTGGAGTGGAGTTGAGTAGAATGGAATGGAGTGGAATGCAATGGAGTGGAGTGGAATGCAATGGAAAGGAGTGGAAAGGGTTGGTATGGAATGGAGTGGAGTGCAATGGAATGGAGTGGAGTTGAATGGAATGGAGTGGAGTGGAATAGAATGGAGTGAAATGATATGGAATGGAATGGAGTGGAGTGGAATGGAATGGAGTGGAGTGGAATGGCGTGGAGTTGAGTGGAATGGAATTGAGTGGAGCAGAAAGGAATGGAGTGGAGTGGAATGAAATGCAGAGGCATGGAATGGGATGGAATGGAATGGAGTGGAGTGGAATACAGTGGAGTGGAATGGAGTATAGTGGTGTGGAGGGGAGTGGAATGGAGTGGAAAGGAATCGGATGAAATAGAAGTCGTGGGTTGGAGTAGAGTGGAGTGGAATGGACTGGAACGAAATGGAATGGAATGGAACAGAATGGAGCGGAACAGAACAGAGAAATGTGTGCTGAGATTGTGCCACTGCGCTACAGCCTTGTGACAGATGGAGATCGTGTTGAAAGAAAGGAGTGAAATGGAATGGAATGGATTGGAGTGGAGTGTAGTGGAATTGAGTGGAATGGAATCGATTGGAATGACATGGAATGGAATGGAATGGAATGGAGTGGAATGTAATGGAAGGGTGTGGAGTTGAATGTCATGGAATGGAATGGAAAGCAAGGGAGTGGAATGCAACGTAATTGAGTGGAGTGGAGTGGAGTGGAATGGATTGGATTGGAGTGGATTGGAGTGGAGTGGAGGGGAGTGGAATGGAGTGGAGTGTAATGGAATTGAATGGAGTGGATTGCAATGCAATGGAGTGGAATAGAGTGCAACTGATTGGAATGGAATGTAATGGAATGGAGTGGAATGGAACAGACTGGAGTGGATTGGAGTGAAGTGGAATGGAATGGAGTGGAGTGTAATGGAGTGGAGTGGAGTGGAATAGAGGAGTGGAGTAGAGTGGAATGGAGTGGAGTGCAATGGATTGGAGTGGAATGGAATGGAGTGGAGTGAAGTGGTGTGGAGTGTAGTGGAATGGTGTGAAGTGGAATGGAATTGAGTTGAGTGGAATGGAATGGACAGGAGTGGAATGCTGTGGAATGGGATGGAGTGGAGTGAAATGGAATGAAGATGAGTGGAATGGAATGGAATGGAATGGAGTGGAATGGAATGGAGTGAAGTGGAATGGAATGTAATGGAATGGAGTGAAGTAAAGACGAGTGCAGTGGAATGGAGTGGAGTGGAATGGAGTGAAGTGGAGTGGAGTGGAATGGAATGGAATAGGGTGGAGTGGAGTGGAATGGAATGGAGTGGAGTGGAATCTAATGGAATGGAGTGGAGTGGAATGGAATGTATTAGAGTGGAACGGAATGGAATGGAGTGGAATTGAATGGAATGAAGTGGAATGGAATGGAGTGGAGTGGAATTGAATGGAGTGGAGTGGAATAGAATGGACTGGAGTGGAACCGAGTGGAGTGGAATGGAATGGAGTGGAATGGAGTGGAGTGGAATAGAGTGGAATAGAATGGAATTCATTGGAATTGAAAGGAAGGGAAAGGAATGGAAAGCTTTGGAATGTAATGGAATAGATTGCAGTGCAATGGAAAGTTGTCTTGCAATGTGAGCTGAGATTGTGCCACTGCACTAAAGCCTGGCTGACACAGTGATATCCTGTTGAAAGAAAGGAATGGAATGCAATGGAGTGAAATGAAATGGAATGGAATGGAGGGGAATGAAGTGGAGTGCAGTGGAGTGGAATGGACTTGAATGGAAATGGAAGGAGTGGAATGGAATGGTGTGGAGTGGTGTGGAGTGGAGTGAAATGGAATGGAATGGAATGGAATGGGATGGAATGGAATGCAATGGAATGATGAAAAGTAATGTGAGCTGAGATTGTGCCACTGCACTCCAGCCTTTGTGACAGTGTGAGATCCTGTGGAAAGAAAGGAATTGAATGGAATGGAGTTTAATTGAATGAAATAGAGTGGAGTGGAGTGGAGTGGATTGGAATGGAATGGAGTGGAGTGGAACGGAATGAATAGCAGTGGAATCCTATGGAAAGGGATGGAGTGGAGTGCAATGGTATGAAGAGGAGTGGAATGAAATGGAGAGGAATGAAATGTAGTGGAGTAGAATGGAACGGAATGGAGTAGAATGGAGTGCAGTGGAGTGGAATGGAGTGGAATGGAATGGAGTGGAGTGGAATGGAATGGAGTAGAGTGGAATGTAATGGAATAAAGTGGAGTGGAATGGAAAGGAGTGGAGTGGAATGGAAAGGAGTGGAGTGGAATGGAATGAAATGGAGTGGAATAGAATGGAATGGAATGCAGTGGAATGGAATGTAGTGAAGTGGAAATGAATGGACGGGAGTGGAATGGAATTGAATGGAGTGGAATCGAGTGGAGAGGAGTGGAGTGGAGTGGAATGGAGTGGAGTTCACTAGAATGGAGTGGAGTGGAGTGCTGTGGAGTGGAGTGGAGTGAAGTGGAGTGGAGTGCTGTCGAGTGGAGTGTAGTGGAATGGAGTGGAATGGAGAGGAGTGGAGTGGAATGGAGTGGGGTGGAATGGAGTGGAGTGGAGTTCAATGGAATAGAGTGGAGTGGTGTGGAGTGTAATGGAGTCCAGTGGAGTGTAGTGGAGTGGAGACTACTGAAGTGGAGTGGAGTGGAGTGGACTGTAATGGAATGGAATGGAATGGAATGAATTGGAGTGGATTGGAATGGAATGGAATGGAAGGGAATGGAATAATGAAATATAAGATGAGATTGTGCTACTGCGCTCCAGGCTGGGTGACAGAGTGAGATAATCTAGAAACAAAGGAATGTAATGGAATGCAGTGGCATGTATTGGAATGGAGTGGACTGGAGTGGAGTGGAGTGAAGTGGAGTGAAGTGGAATGGAGTGGAATGGAATGGAGTGGAGTGGAATGTAATGGAATGGAGTAGAGTGGAAGGGAAAGGAGTGGAGTGAATTGGAGTGGAGTGGAATGGAGTGGAATGGAATGGAGTGGAGTGGAATGGAATGGAATGGAGTGGACTGGAATGGAAAGGAGTGGTGTGGAATGGAATGAAGTGGAGTGGAATGGAATGGAATGGAATGGAATGCAGTGGAATGGAATGGAGTGGAGTGGAAATGAATGGACGGGAGTGGAATGGAATCAAATGGAGTGGAATCGAGTGGAGAGGAGTGAGGTGGAGTGGAGTGGAATGGAGTGGAGTTGAGTGGAATGGAGTGGAGTGGAGTGCAGTGGAGTGGAGTGAAGTGGAGTGGAGTGCTGTCGAGTGGAGTGGAGTGGAATGGAGTGGAATGGAACGGAGTGGAGTGGAATGGAGTGGGGTGGAATGGAGTGGAGTGGAGTGAAGTTGAATTGAATGGACTGGAGTGGTGTGGAGTGGAATGGAGTGCAGTGGAGTGAAGTGTACTGGAGTGGAAAGTACTGAAGTGGAGTGGAGTGGAGTGGACTGTAATGGAATGGAATGGAATGGATGAACTGGGGTAGAATGTGATGGAATGGTATGGAATGGAAGGGAATAGAATAATGAAATATGAGCTGAGATTGTGCTACTGTGCTCCAGGCTGGGTGACAGAGTGAGATAATCTAGAAAGAAAGGAATGCAATGGAATGCAGTGGCATGTATTGGAATGGAGTGGACTTGAGTGGAGTGGAATGAAGTGGAGTGGAGTGTAATGGAGACGAATGGAATGGGATGGAATGGAATGGAATGAAGTGGAGTGGAGTGTGGTGGTGTGGTGTGCGGTGGAATGCATCGGATTGGAATGGAATGGAGTGGAATGGATAGAAGTGGAGTGTATTGGAGGGGTCAGGAGTGGAAAGGAGTGGAATGGAATCGGATGTAATGGAATGTAATGGAGTGGAGTGGTGTGGAGTGGTACGAGGTGGAATGGAATGGTATTAAATGGAATGAAATGCAATGCAATGGAATTCAATGGAATGCAACGGAATAGCATGCAATGCAATGGAAAGTTGACGTGTAATGTGAGCTGAGATTGTGCCACTCCACTCCAGACTGGGTGACACTGTGATGTCGTGTGGAAAGAAAGGAATGAAATGAAGTGGAGTGGGTTGGAATGGAGAGGAGTGGAAGGAAATGGAGTGGAGTTGAATAGAATGGAGTGGATTTGAAAGGAATGGAATGGAGTGGAGTGGAATGGAATGGAGGGCATTGGTATGGAGAGCAATGGAATAGAATGGAATGGCTTGTCGTGGAGTGGAATGGAATGGAGTCGAATGGAGTGGAGGGTAGTGGAGTGGAGTGGAATGGAATTTAATGGAGTGGAATGTAATGGAGTGGAGTGCAATGGAATGGAGTGGAGTGGAGTGTATTGGAGTGGAGTAGAGTGGAATGGAATGGAGTGGAGTAGAATGGAGTGGAGTAGAGTGGATTGGAATGGAACGGAGTGGAATAGAATGGAGTGGAATGGAGTGGAGTGGAGTGGATTGCAGTTGAGAGGAATGAAATGGAATGGAGTGGAATGCAATGGAATGGAATGGAGTGGAGTGGAATGGAATGGAATGGAATGGATAGGAATGAAATGGAGTGGAATGGAATGGAGGTGAGTGGAATGGAAGGGAGTGGAATGTATAGGAATGGAATGGAATGGAGTGGAGTGGAGTGGAGTTGAGTGGATTGAAGTGGAGTGGAATGGAATCGAATGGAGTGGGATGGAGTGGAATGGAATGGATTGGAGTGTAGTGGAGTGAAATAGAATGGAAAGGAATTGGATGGAACGGATAGCAATGGAATGGTGAAAAGAAAGGTGAGCTGAGACTGTGTCACTGAACTCCAGCATTTGTGAGAGAGTGAGATCCTTTGAGAGAAAAGAATGGAATGGAATGGAATGGAGTTTAATGCAATGGAATGGAGAGGAATGGAATATAGTGGAGTGAAATGGAGTGGAGTTGAGTGCAATGGAATGGAGTGGAGCAGAATGTCGTGGAGTGGAAGGGATTGGTGTGGAGTGGAATGGAGTTGACTGGAGTGGAATGGAATGCAGTGGCATGGAATGGAATGTAGTGGAGTGGACTGGAATGGAGTTGAGTAGAATGGAATGGAGTGGAGTGGAATGCAATGGAGTGGAGTGGAATGGAATGGAGAGGTGTGGAAAGGGATGGAATGGAATGGAGTGGAGTGAAATGCAATGGAGTGGAGTTGAATGGAATGGGGTGGAGTGGAGTGGAGTGGAGTGGAATGGAGAGGAGTGGAGTGGAACGGAATGGAGTGGAAGGAGATGGAGAAGAATGGAACGGAGTGGGGTGGAATGGAGTGGAGTTGAGTGGAATGGAATTGAGTGGAGCAGAATGGAATGGAGTGGAGTGGTATGGAATGGAAAGGCGTGGAATGGGAGGGAATGGAATGGAGTGGAGTGGAATGGAATCTAGAGGAGTGGAATGGAGTGGAATGGAATAGAATGGAGTGGAGTGGAATGGAATCTTGAGGAGTGGAATGGAGTGGAATGGAATAGAATGGAATGGAGTGGAATGGAATAGAGTGGAGTGAAATGGAGTGGAGTGGAGTGGAGTGGAGTTGAGGGGATTGGAATGGAGTGTAACAGAGTCAGATATAATGGAATGGAGTGGAGTGGAGCAGACTGGAGGAGAATGGACAGCAATGGAATGGAACGGAATGGAACAGAACGGAGTGGAACGGAACGGAGAAATGTGTGCTGAGATTGTGCCACTGCGCTACAGCCATGTGACAGATGCAGATCCTGTCGAAAGAAAGGAATGAAATGGAATGGAATGGATTGGGGTGGAGTGGAGTGGAATTGAGTGGAATGGAACAGAATGGAAATGCATGGAATGGAATGAAATGGAGTGGAATTGAATATAAGGGTGTGGAGTGGAATGCAATGGAATGGTGTGGAATGCAATGGAGTGGAATGCAGTAGAATCGAGTGGAGTGGAGTGGAATGGATTGAATTGGAGTGGATTGGAGGGGAGTGGGGTGGAGTAGAATGGAGTAGATTTGAATGGAATGGAGTGTAAAAGAGTGCAATGGAGTGGAATGGAGTGGAATGGAATGGAATGGAATGGAAAGGATTGGAGTGGAATGGAATGGAATGGAATAGATCGGAGTGGAGTGGAATAGAGTGGAATGGATTGGAATGGAGTGGAATGGAATCGAGTGGAATGGAATTGAATGGAGTGGATTGGAATGAAATGGAATGGAATAGAGAGCAATGGAGTGGAATCGAGAGTAACTGAATGGAGTGGAATGGAGTGGAGTGGAGTGAAGTGGAATGGAAAGGAGTGGAGAGTAATGGAGTGGAGTGGAGTGGAATAGAGTGGAGTGGAGCGGAGTGGAATGGAGTGGAGTGGAATGGAATGGAGTGGAGGGGAATGGAATTGAGCAGAGTGGAAAGCAGTGGAGCTGAGTGGAATGGAATGGAATGGAATGGTGTGCAGTGGGATGGAGTAGAGTGGAGTGGAATAGAATGGAGACGAGTGGAATGCTATGGAATGGGATGGAGTGGAGTGCAATGGAATGAGAGGAGTTTAATGGAATGGAATGGAGTAGAGTGGAAAGGAATGGTATGGAGTGGAATGGAATGGAGCGGAGTGGAGTTGACTGGAGTGGAGTGGAGTAGAGTGGAATGGCATGGAGTGGAACGGAATGGAGTGGAGTGGACTGGAATAGAATGGAGTGGAGAAGAGTGCAGTGGAATGAAGTAGAGTGGAACAGAATGGAGTGGATTGTAAAGTAATGGATTGGAGTGGAGTGGAATGGAATGGAATGGTGTGGAATGGATTGGAATGGAGACGATTGGAATGGAAGGGAGTGGATTGGAATAGAATGGACTGGTTTGGAAAGGAATGTAACGGAGTGGAGTGGAATGGATTGGAATGGAGTGGAGAGTATTGGACTGCGGAGGAGTGGAATGGAATGGAGTGGCATGGCGTGGAGTGGATTGGAATGTAGTGAAATGGAGTGGAGTGGAGTGAAGTGAAATGGAGTTTAATGTGAGTGGAATGGAGTGGAAGAGAATGAAGTGGAGTGGAATGCAATGGAGTGGAGTGAAATGTATTGGAGCGGGGTAGAATGGAATGGAATGGAGTGGAGTGGAGTGGAATGGAATGGAGTGGAATAGAATGGAGTGGAATGGAGTGGAATGGAGTGGAGTGGAATGAAGTGGAATAGAGTGGACTACAGTGGCATAGTATGGAGTGGATTGGAATGGAATGGAGTGAAATTGACAATAATGGAATGGAGTGGAGTGGAGTGGAGTGGAGTGGAATGGAGTGGAAGGGAATGGAGTGGAATAGAGTGGTGTGGAATGGAATGGATTGGAGTGTAATGGAGTGGAATGGAATGGAATGGATAGGAGGGGCATGGAGTGGAGTGGATGGGAGTGGAGTGCAGTGGAGTGGAGTGGAGATGAGTGGAATGGAGTGGAATGGAATGGAATGGAATGGAATACAGTGCAATGCAATGGAATGGAATGGTATGAAATGGAGTGGAATAATGAAATGTGAGCTGATATTGTGCCACTGCAATTCAGGCTTGGAGACAGAGTGGGATACTCTTGTAGGAAAGGAATGGAATGGAATGCAGTGCAATGGAATGCAATGGAATGGAATGGAATGGACTGGATTGGAGTGCAGTGGAGTGAAGTGAAGTGTAGTAGAATGGAGAGGAATGGAAAGGAACGAGATGGAGTGGAATGAAGTGGAGTATAGTGCGGTTGAGCGGAGTGCAGTGGAATGGAGAAGAATGGAATGTGATGGAATGTAATATAGAGGAGTGGAGCGCATTGGAGTGGAGAGGAGTGGAAAGGAGTGGAATAGATTCAGATCTAATGGAATGTACTGTAGTGGACTGCAGTGGAGTGTAACGGAATGGAATGGAACGGAACAGAACGGAACAGAATGGAACGGAAAGGAGAAATGTGTGCTGAGATTGTGCCACTGCGCTACAACCTGTGTGACACAGGGAGACCCTGTTGAAAGAAAGGAGTGTAAGGCAATGGAGTGGAATGGAATGGAATGTAGTGGAGAGGAGTGGAATGGAGTGGAATGGAATGGAATGGAATGGAATGGAATGGAATGCAACGGAATGCAAGGGAATAGAATGCAATGCAATTGAAAGTTTACATGTAATGTGAGCTGAGATTGTGTCACTGAACTCCAGCTTGGGTGACAGTGATATCCTGTGGAAAGAAAGGAATGGAATGCAATGGAGTGAAATGGAATGGAATGTTATGCAATGGAGTGGAGAGGAGTGACATAAAATGGAGTGGA